>NC_041226.1:65182743-65193287 GCF_002837175.3 Physeter macrocephalus
TTTTTTGTGGTATGCGGGCCTCTCTCTGTTGCGGCCTCTCCCGTTGCGGAGCACAGGCTCCGGACGCGCAGGCTCAGCGGCCGTGGCTCACGGGCCCAGCCGCTCCGCGGCATGTGGGATCCTCCCGGACCGGGGCGCGAACCCGGTTCCCCTGCATCGGCAGGCGGACGCGCAACCACTGCGCCACCAGGGAAGCCCCAATGCTGTTCATTTTAAAATGAAGAGCTGGGTAACAGTATATCATTTGTTCTAGGGAAAATCTGTCTTTGTCTTGTCGCTGCAACAGATTCTTAGAGCAGGAACAATAATATTTCTGTCTTGAGTTTTCCTTATTTCTTCCTCTGTTTCATCTAATTACAGTAATTTCCCAGCTGTAGAAACAAGAACATTTTGAATTTTCCAGGATCTTACCACAGTAAAAGATGAATTTTATAATTTACGTATTACACTGAATTTTCTGTACTACACTGTTTACAGCTTCTTTTCATTCATTTACCAGTACTGAGTATTGGGGATTCTGTGAAGCAGACATGTTAGTGTGAACATTTTATGGTGAAATTTTGGGGGTTTGGATGCATGACATTATTTGGTTTTCATAATATGATCTGTAGATGACATGGTGCACTAGAAAGGTTCAGACTCATGGTCTGTGGACCTGGTTTGTGGCCTGGATCCCTAATAGGAAGCTGAATGTACTTGGATAAGTGATGGAACCTGCTTGTGTCTCACTTTCTCATCTTTGACTTACTAGATGTACGACTTTGGGCAAATTACTCATCTTCTCTGTGTCTCAGTTTTGTCATCTATAAAACGAGGATAGCATCATTCTTACATCACAGGGCTATTGGAAGGATTATGAGAGTTAATATGTATGCATAGAACAATGCCTGGCACATAAGCATTATGAACAGGTTACACACTATTATTATTACCTATATACAGAGTGAGAAGATTATCTTGATAATATCTGAGACTTCTTCCAGCTCTAACTTTTATTTAATTTAAGGACTAAAAAGACAAGCTCACAATGCCATATTTTTGTGGAAAATCACTTCAACTGTGGTGTTGGCCTGAAAACATTTGTTAGAGTTCATTTCATTCCTTGCCCACAGCCCACCCAGATGTCCCAGACTTGCCCAGTGCTCAGGGCCACCTTCCCCTGCTCCCAGCCCCCAGGAACCTCCTTTCCTCATAGGGACCCAGACCTGCTTCTCTCTGATTGAAGTCTCTGGTTTATGAGAAGATTTATACACAGAAGCCCACCCAAATTCTGCTCCCTTCCTGGTCCCCTCTTGGTGCTTCAAGCCAGGGTTTCCTTCAGGCTGAAAAGGCTTCTCAGAGGTCCTTCAACCCAGGGTGGGCACTGGCCCAGACTTAGGTGTCCAGACAGAAGGTTTGGGAGCCCACAACGCATTTCCATATTTAAAACTGTCGCAAGGTTAACAGTCAAGGGCTGTCTTCAGAACCTCGTTTACTGCTTAGCTCTCTCCAGAGCCTACAGCCCACCATGCTGCGATGGAGTACATCTCACCGTAAAGGGACTTCTTTCAGCCTCACTCCCCTACTGGGATTTTAGAATCCCTTCCTCTAGGCAAAGAGATAAAAACACAGCAGGTGTTCCTAACAGCCCCAGAAAATTTTAATTCAGAAGTTGAGCCTCCACTCCCAGCCTAGACATTCTTTTGCCATTCTTTTGCCATTCTTTTGAGTTATGATATAGAGCCATTTACCTCTTCTTTGTAAAGAATCTGTGGATTCCAGAAAAGGATCTTTGCTTCAGTCTTGCATAACAAGAAGCTAATTAAAAATGTTTGCTTTTTTTTTTAACCAGTACAAACTGCCCTCAAGGGAAAATTTAATTTTCCATCTCCGTGCAAAATTTAAAAAATAAAAAGAACTGCTAGCAGCTTTAAATATATATATAATAGCTATTGAGATTGTGTGTGTGTGTTTGTATTTATTTAGATTTACTTAACGTATTTCATTCAAAATTTTGCCCGTAGTGATTGGCTTTTGCGCATGTAAACCTACCTTCCAACCATGGATTTATGAAGGTTTTTTTTTTTTTAATTTAATAGCCAGAAGCCCTCTCTGTGTGTTTCAGGGGAATTGAGCAGGAAAGGGGTATGGTGTGGTGGAGAGAGCATGGGATCATATACCTCAGGAAGACAATAAGATGATATAATTCCCTTTAAAAATAAAGGCCTTTAAAACACTAACTTCTGCCAAATATTTTCCCCTTCTGTTAACTTCTTATTCTGAAACAATTTGAAATTTACAAAAGAGTTGCAAAAATAGTAAAAAGAGTTCCTTTATACCCTTCACCTTGATTCCCCGATGGTTAACATTTTATCACATTTCCTTTTCTTCTGAACTTTTTAAGAATAAATTGTAGACATGATGCCCATTATCTTTTTATTTCTCCCTAATATTTTATCAAGAACATTTTTAAATATACAGAAAAATTGAAAGAATTTTGCAGTGAAAACTTCTAAACCCACTGACTAAATTCTTCCATTAACATTTTACTATACTTGTTCCATTACAAATCTCTTATCCATTTAGGTATCCATCCATGCATCCATCCACCCATTGATTTTTGAGCAGCTTTACAGTTGTATAATTTACAAACCATAAAATTTATCCATCAAATAATTTTAATTCATGGTCAGATCATAGAAATCTTGGTGTGGTTTGGAAAATTCTAACAAAGCAGCCCATTTCTGGGCATTAGTTACTCTCATTTTCTAAGGAGGCTGATCTCAGGGAGGGACCCAAGCCTATAACCTAGGACCTGCTTCTCTCTGATTGGAGTCTCAGAAAATCACATCACCTTTTCTGAATCTTAGTTTTTGGAAATAAGGAATGAAGTCATTTGACCCTTTGATGAATAAATTTCTTGCGGCTCTAAGATGCTGAAATTCTAAACTATAGGATATAGGATCCCTGGTCCTATTCCTCTGCACAGAGCACTACATTACACCTTTTTGTTTGCTTTCCTCAGAATTAATCCTGATGACATCATGTGGAGCAGGTTAGCCTGAACACGTAAGGGGATAAAACTCATATGCCTTAAGGACTCTTTGAGAGCAAATCATTTATCCATCGCATTTGCAGAATTCTTACGTGAAATGGAATCTTGCTGTTACTAATGCAGAAGCCTGCTGGTAAATGCTCAGACTGTACATATTAGCCAGCTGGTGGCTGAATTCTGACTATTGAGCTGTCTAGAATTGGAATAATTAATTTTCCTGCAGAAAGTGCATTGTGTTGTAGCTTTTTGGATTTGTGACGGTAATGTGTAATCACCAGGGAATATATTTAGATTTGCAATTATACTATAGTTAGTAATTTATAGTAAAGAGATAGGAGTTTGCTGAATAGGAGGCATAGAGCTGTGAGTTTTTCATTACTAGTTTTGTGAGCCTTGTGTAATAATGCCCAAGCTGTTAGCTAAGAACTATTAGCTAAATAGTCGGTTTTTGTTCCTCGTATCTAATGAAAGCAGAACTTAACGTGTTTACCTCGGGAGTTTTCCCATTTACTTAAAATATGACTTTATTTTGCATGAAAAGGGAGTGTTACTACCAAAGCTTATATTTTAAAGAAGTGTGATTATGAATAATAGCTTCCTAGATGTATAGTGTTGTGTTTTAAAAACATATTCTAGTAATATTGTTCTTTTTATTGTGCTTGAAGGTTAGAATTCTGTTCTCTATTAAATACTCTATCTTGAATGAAAGAATATATGAATTGACTTTTTAAAAGTTATGCATTTTTGGATAAAAATAAGTTTTTTTAAAAGAATATTTTAACTAATGCCATACATTATTTTATAAAGAGATATTCATACATGAATATGGGAATCACTCATAGATAAGCTGCAAAATCAGACATGACTAATAGAAAATCAAAAAAGTTACCCAGAAGCCTTTATCTTTAATTCAATATAGGCTTTCTTTAAACTTGGCAATGCTTTAACAAATTTGTGGTTATAATTCTTAAGAGTTGTATAACTTATGTTATTGAATTGTTCATGAAAATCTGTTGCTTACATGATTAAGAATGACTGTTTTAAAAAAGATAGATACCTTGTTTCATACTAATATTATAGGATAAAATATTATATTTATTAATAAATATGGTCTGATTAAGTCAGATCCCTGGGTTAATATGGGTTACAGCTGCTCATCAGGTAGAATCTGATATGTTTTAGAATTCAGCTTTTTTTTTAATTTTAGAAAGTTAACTCAGTGCCTATACAATATGTAATAGAACATCCCCAATGAAATCAAGCCAGTATATTAATATTTCTGCATTAAAACATAGGGATATTCCCTCTTTGTGCGATCCATAGACCGTAAGTAACTTGTCGTCAGTTTGGAAATTAGTTATTAGCTAACACAGTTTGGATTAATGAACGTGTTTTTGGTTTTCAAAGTTCTTGAATTTTAGAATTACAAATAACAACTGAGGACGTACATTGAAATAACTGATGATTTCATGTATATTTTTGGCTGAGTTCTGTAGAGCCTCTTCAAAGATGCTATTTAAACTAAGTATTATATTCTATAAACATCAAAAGTTAAATGTAAGGAAATAGTATATTTTTTAAGGATTTATCTCTGTATGTTTCTGATGGAAGTGGAAACTACTTTCAAATCGACAGTTAAAGTAAGCATGTCCCACAGCTTTTGTTCATTAATATATTTGAGCTATTGCCCTGATTTTTTCCTTTCTAAAATTCAGTTCAATTGAAACTCTCTGGAATTCCCTGCAAATTTTATATAAACTCTAGTTATTCATAAGGTGAAAAATAGCAGTTGAGTAAATGAGTGTCATTATTATTTAAAATAAATGTTTGCTTCTTTTTTTCCTCTGGAGGATTTTACCTGAGATTATTTTCAACTAAATGTCTATTAAACTAAAGAAATAAACACAGATAGATATATAACAGCTTTGGGACCAGAAATCCATATTTAGTAACTATACAAAGGAAAAATCTGGCAATCTTTAGCAAATAGAACTGTTGGTTATTTGAAAGCACTTATCTTTCCAAGAGTTGTGATAAATTAGGAACATAAAAATAATCCTTACAAGATTTTTATCAAAGAATAATTAAAGGTTAAATACTAAGGTAAAATAGAGTTTTTGAGATGTATTAATTTGAATATAACTCTTTTAAAGGCAAATGAACAGTATTAAAAAGATCATTCGGGCTTCCCTGGTGGCGCAGTGGTTGAGAGTCCGCCTGACGATGCAGGGGACACGGGTTCGCGCCCCAGTCCGGGAAGATCCCACGTGCCACGGAGCGGCTGGGCCCGTGAGCCATGGCCGCTGAGGCTGCGCGTTCGGAGCCTGTGCTCCGCAATGGGAGAGGCCACAGCAGTGAGAGGCCCGCGTACCGCAAAAAAAAAAAAAAAAAAAAAAAAAAAAAAAAAAAAAATCATTCTATCTATTTAATTTAGACAAGTGTGACAGCACAGCCTTAGGTTCTGTTCTTCGCCTTTTCAGGAAAAGAAAGAAGGGAATCTTTGAAAAAAGGGACATAAATACCTGTTAAATTGTCTTTGAATACAGTTGAAGAAGGACTGTATTTATATCTATCATACTTCAAATCAGAAAGGTTTAAGTAGATTTTACTTTCTATCTGTGTGAATAGGGATGCTAATTTGACTATTTTAATTGATGCATATGTCTTGTATATTGTGTATTGTATTATTTATTAAAAATGAAATCAATCTCAAATAAATACGGTAAAAAACGCATACAGAATACTTAGTGTTTGTGGATGGATAATGAATAAGTGTGGCTAAGTGACATTCTGTATAACTCTGGAATCATAAAATCACTATGTAATCTTATTTTTCTTTTATTCCATGTAAAACTAACAATGAAAACTTTACTTATTTTTTGACCGTAAATTATTTGTACTACAATTGACAGAGAAGATAAACAATTATTAAAATTGAAATTTTTAGAGTTCTTTCTAGATATCATCTAGATAATGGCCTAGATTTACTATAATAGGTATACTTAGGCATTGAACACTCTACAATAATTGTATATAGATACTTATTTCTAGAAACACTGAACTATATGCTTCCACGTAGAAAATATTCTAATTATTGTATGTGTAGGTGTGTATGTATTCAAATACTCTTAGAATCCCAAATTTCACTCCTTAGAATTTATCCTGCAGGTATACTTGCATAAGTGTTATTTATTATAGCCATGCTTATAATATCAAAATATATGAAATAGCCCCAATGACCATCTTTTGGGGATGATTAAATTAAGTATGGTACATTCATACAATGGAATTCTATATAGCAATTAAAAAAACCTTCCTCTGTACTGAGATGTTAAATGGAAAAAGCTACGTGCAGAAAAATATGTTTATTATGATACCATTCGTGTAAAGAGGGAAGGTGGAAAATATACACATTTGTGTATGTATATGTGTACACATCTATATTGGCTTTTATATGAACAGAATTGCTCTGGGAGAGAAGAAAAGAAATTACAATCTTTACCTGTTAGAAAGGATGGGAACTGAGCATAAACATAGAAGGGGTACTTTTCACTATATGCCATTTTATACTTTTTAATGCCTACCATGTGATTGGATTATTAATATTTATTTTTACAATGAACATTTTTTAAAAGTATTGTGTCTGAATTTCCTCACTTATTCCTTCAATTAATGAATCATTTGGAGCCTGTCTATACTGTGTCTACTGTAGTCAGGGCTGTAAAATAAGACATCCAAGGAAAATAGGTCATGCTCTCGTGAGCTAAAAAAAGGAAAATATCAGCATGACTTTCTAGTCTTTTAATCAAACAAATGTGGTGAACGAATGATACTCTATAGTTTTGGTGTTCTAACTGTAGGTAGTTTGCTAGGAGTTTACTTAGATTTAGAATCTGTGTAAAAGAAAAACAGAGAGCCTTCTTTGATTTGAATGATACGTATTAAAACTGATGGTGACGTTTATATTTCTACATGAATATTAAAGGATTTCATGAGGATGGATAAGCTAAGAATAAACCAAACAGAAAAATTAAGAATGTTAAAACATTATATGAGTTAGAGAAACTATTTTTGAAGTGCTTTTGTGCTCAGTTCTGTATGGTGAATTGATCAAGTACTTGAAATACATACATTAGTTTTATCACTTGTTGAGTCTTTTTAGATCTATATTGCAGGATATCATTGTGTAAACATAATATGATTAAAAATGTCTTTGTAACTGAAACCCAACTTTTATAAGCATATTCAACATATAGAATAACTTGTCTTCTAAAGTTTTCATAATTCCTTTCATCTGTTCACCAAGGCAACTACCACAAAAGCATTTACATATGTCTCTCTTGCAAATAAAACTAATGTTGGAGCATCCAATGGAGAATTTATATAATTTGGCAATCAAGATTTTAAGAACCCTACACAAGATGTAGCAATTAGAATACTCAAAAGGACAGACTCCCATTTCCTTTAAAGCCCTTGTGGTAGACCCCTGGGGCTATTTAACATTAATCATTTTAAATAAACAAAAGTATAATTTCTTTTCTAATCACAGAATAATTTTTGGAAACAATTCTGCCCAATGCTATTGCAAAACTAGGTCGATATTTGATATAGTATCTTCTCTTTGAATTTCAGCAAAGTATAGGATAAGAAGGAATTTGTATTGGATAACTGCTTCCAGGGCGTATATGTATTAGTTTTTTGTTTTTTTTTTTTTTCTCTGCCAATGTATAAAATAATGTATAGTCATCTTCCTATGTCTCATTCCATAAAATCTAATTTCTGCTAATAGTACATATACAGGTGCTGAGCAACCTAAATGAAACTATCAAACTGGAGACATAATGTCCTATCTAGCCATCATTTTGTTCTTCAGTATCACATAATTTTAAAATGTGTGATTGATTGGTATATTACAGAGAATGTTAAGTGATTTCATGTGTCTGTGTTATCATTACACAGCAGGATTATCATGTGTTCCAACAAAATGAATGCTCAAATAGGTGGCATTACAATGCTTCCTCAATTAAAAAAATATACATATATGTCTAATAGAATTAAAGCCTTATTATATCTATTTACTAATAGGCACATCTACTATATGGCATAATCTTTTGGGAGCATAGAAAATATAGGCGTACCGTCCGTTATTTTATATTAACCATCCTATATCCTAAGGCAGATAAGAGCTACTTACATCATGTACATGTTGCTTGGTTCAGCTCTCTAGAAAGGGCTTGTGTTTGCCCAATTGTCCTTGACTGCTCAGATCAGGCAAGGGAGTGGAATCAGATGCCTGAGGCCTATATGCCATGCTCCTCAGTGAGAAGAGCAGTGGAGGAGACCATGCAGGTGCTACCAAAGTCCAACAGATCCACACAGTGTTTGTGTGCTCGCAAAATCCAGGAAGGCTAGAGGCAGGTATGGATGTGGCACACAGAGCAAAGAAGGGAGAGGGGCCAGGGAGATTAAAGCAAGTGCTATTAGGAGAATTGTCTGGGCAGGGGGAAATGGGGTAAGTTAGCGAGGATATTGAGTGATTGCCTTGTAACAGCTGGTGTTTGGATTGGCAAGGGTGTAATGCAAGAGCTGTACATTCCTGGCTATTTAAGGGCAAGGGCAGAGCAGACAAGTCTTTGCCAATGTAATGTTGATTGTTAGGCCCTGAGGGCACTCATTATTCAGGGTTCTTCAGAGAAACAGAATCAACAGAATGTAGATAGATAGATAGATAGATAGATAGATACAGAGAGAGAGAGAGAGAGAGAGAGAGATTTATTATAAGGAATTGGCTCATGAAATTATGAAGGCTGAGAAGTCTCAAGATCTGCAGTCACCTTGCTGGAGACCCCGTGAGCCAATGGTGCAGATCCAGTCTGAATCCAAATGCCTGTGAACCAGGAAAGGTGATGGTATAAGTTCCAGTCTGAAAGCCAGCACACTTGTGACCCAAGAAGAGTGGATGTTTCAGTTCAGGTTTGAAGGCAGGAAAATACTGATGTTCCAGCTCACTGGTCAGGCAGGAGGAATTCCGTCTTCCTTGTGGGAGGGTCAGCCTTTTTCTTCTAATCAGGCCATCAACTGATTGAAATGGGTCCACCTACATTAGGGAGGCAATCTGCTTTCCTCAGTCTACCAATTTGAATGTTAATCTCATCAGAATCACCCTTGCAAACACATCCAGAATAGTGTTTGACAACATATCTGGCCACCCCATTGCCCAGTCAAGTTGACACATAAAACTAACCATGGCACGGTATCCTCATGGGGAGATCAAAGTCGTAATGAATGCCACAGATTGAATGTCCTGAAGGGACTACCTTTGCATGTGGAGAGTGTGAAGTTGCAAAAGTGAGTACTGCAAAAGCCATTGTATCACTCTGGTTTTACTCCTCTTTTATTAGATGAGATACTGAAAGAATTCAAGAAGTTGAGGATGCCATCTAATGAGAATCTGGGCTTCCTGCCGTCTACCTTTGTGAAGACACACATTTATGAATTATAGCATAATTATTATGTTTACACATGGAGTCAAGGCTCTTTCTATATATTCCATGATATCTGTGTTGTTAATATTCAGTATGTGTCCTATCCTCACATCATCTCTGCCTTCAGAATCTGTCCTTTGCTTTTTTATCCTTCCCCTCCTTGAGTTCCCCTAGTAAGAGATGGAATTCACTTATGTGAGTATGCACCACTTTTTATTTCAAGTGCATGGCTTCACCTTATGTTTCTATTATGTTTCTATTAGCCTTTCCAATTAATGAGCACTTTCACGTATATTGTCTCATTTGATTACATGGTTGAACCATATGAAATTGATGATATTTGAGCATTGTAGATTCACAAAATCAAGAATTTCATATGGCTGCATATAGCATTATTAAACATATTTTGAGATATAAGAAAGTGAGTCTCAAAGCAAATGTGTTTGTTTGTTTGTTTGTTTGCTTTTAAGAATTGTAGAGCTTTTAAGTAGCAGAGCTAAACTAAGCCTTATTCCTGCAACATTTTCTGACTTTCACACAAAGATCAATAAAACTAAAAGCTGGTTCTTTGAGAAGATAAACAAAATTGATAAACCATTAGCCAGACTCATCAAGAAAAAAAGGGAGAAGACTCAAATCAATAGAATTAGAAATGAAAAAGGAGAAGTAACAACTGACACTGCAGAAATACAAAGGATCATGAGAGATTACTACAAGCAACTCTATGCCAATAAAATGGACAACCTGGAAGAAATGGACAAATTCTTAGAAATGCACAAGCTGCCGAGACTGAACCAGGAAGAAATAGAAAATATGAACAGACCAATCACAAGCATGGAAATTGAAACTGGGATTAAAAATTTTCCAACAAGCAAAAGCCCAGGACCAGATGGCTTCACAGGCAAATTCTTTCAAACATTTAGAGAAGAGTTAACACCTATCCTTCTCAAACTCTTCCAAAATATAGCAGAGGGAGGAACACTCCCAAACTCATTCTACGAAGCCACCATCACCCTGATACCAAA
>NC_041226.1:65194847-65217980 GCF_002837175.3 Physeter macrocephalus
GAGAAATGCAAATCAAAACTACAATGAGATATCATCTCACACCGGTCAGAATGGCCATCATCAAAAAATCTAGAAACAATAAATGTGGGAGAGGATGTGGAGAAAATGAAACACTCTTGCACTGTTGGTGGGAATGTCAATTGATACAGCCACTATGGAGAACAGTATGGAGGTTCCTTAAAAAACTAAAAATAGAACTACCATATGACCCAGCAATCCCACTACTGGGCATATACCCTGAGAGAACCATAATTCAAAAAGAGTCATGTACCAAAATGTTCATTGCAGCTCTATTTACAATAGCCAGGACATGGAAGCAACCTAAGTGTCCATCAACAGATGAATGGATAAAGAAGATGTGGCACATATATACAATGGACTATTACTCAGCCATAAAAGGAAATGATATTGCGTTATTTGTAGTGAGGTGGATGGACCTAGAGTCTGTCATACAGAGTGAAGTAAGTCAGAAAGAGAAAAACAAATACTGTATGCTAACACATATATATATATAGAATCTAAGGGGAAAAAAAAAGTTCATGAAGTACCTAGGGGTAAGACAGGAATAAAGACACAGACCTACTAGAGCATGGACTCGAGGATATGGGGAGGGGGAAGCGTAAGCTGTGACAAAGTGAGAGAGTGGCATGGGCATATATACACTACCAAACGTAAAATAGATAGCTTGTGGGAAGAAGCCGCATAGCACAGGGAGATCAGCTAGGTGCTTTGTGACCACCTAGAGGGGTGGGATAGGGAGGGTGGGAAGGAGGGAGATGCAAGAGGAAAGAGATATGGGAACATATGTATATGTATAACTGATTCACTTTTTTATAAAGCAGAAATGAACACACCTTTGTAAAGCAATTATACTCAATAAAGATGTTTAAAAAAAAAAAGAATTGTAGAGCTTTTAAGTAGCAGAGCTAAACTAAGCCTTATTTCTGCAACATTTTCTGACTTTCCCACATTGCCTCGATCAATCTTGTAGCCCACAAATCATTCATTTCTTATCCAATACAAGTAAATGCTAATTGAGATAGGATGAAATTAATCTGGACTTTTAATAGCTCAAAAGCTGTAGATGTCATTTTCTTTCTAAAATCTTGCTTGCAGCACAGTTTCCAGTTCTTTTTCCTCAGTAATAAAGATTAAATATTGGAAACTCTAAAATCACCGTAATTTGTGGGGTCACCCTTGTGTCTGAGATACCTGGATTTGCAACAGTTCTACTTTTCATATCCTACTCATAATTTTTTTTTTAATTTAGAAAGCCTTAAAAATCTTTGCTAATGAAGAATTATCATTACAACATAGAAGGTAGAAACTGCGATTTCCTTGTGATTATATTTACAATTAGTCACTTCAAATTATTCACTAAACCTCTGTGAGAACTTGTAGAAATCTTTGCTGAATATGAATGCATTTTGGAAAAATGAGCCCCTGAGTTATTTACAGAAATACATATTTTATTGATTTTTTAGGCTTCATTTTGAGATATCACTTAGATTGCTCCTAAAATATTGGTAAAAATAGAGACATCAAAATTTTTATCAAGTGCCCCAAAATAATATTGCTGAGATTTTTTGGCAAATCAAGTCCAAGTGTTTGCTCATAGATATCTATTTTCTTACAAATAAAGCTGATCAAGGAAGCGTGAAATTGAGAGCATTTTGAGGGCCTGTTGGAATTGAAGTCACTACACTCTGCTTACTCTTGAAAATCCTGCTTTTTTGATTTGTCTAAAAAATGGGGGAAAGGAATGAGTTCAAGAAGCAGCTATTACATGGTCCTGCCTGAGTTCTTTGAAGGTTATAGTGGCAGCTTGGGCTTGTAGCGTGTAAGGTCAGATACGGCCTGGTGGGTGAGGAAGCAGGGGGCTGAGAAGCAGGCCAGCCTTGGGCAGTAGAGATGAAGGATGTCTTCATAAGGTGCTGTTGTTGTCCTTTATCATTGATTAGTAAAAATGAAAATGCCAAAATGAGTGGTGGCTTAATTTAAAATATCAACATATTTAGTACTCTTTTTTAAAATCACTTCAATCCATTTAAAAAAATAATAACCATAAGAATATCAATAGAAGAAGAGGAAATGGAAGATGGAATCAAGGAAAGATAACACTTCACAAATGACTCCATAACAAATTCATTTACAGAGCAGTTCATTCCATATTCACCCAAATGTATCAAAAAAATTTTTATAAAACACCTTTCAGCAAGAATTCACCTTAAAACTACCTTTAAAAGATTGAGCTTCCTGGGACAGATTGTTTGAAGGAATCCCCATAAGCTATTTTTTTTGTAGATTTCTTAGTTATTCTTTCTTATTCTTAAAATAGAGGAGTAGCCATCTTTCACCTCAATGCAATTAAACATAGTAACTTAAATAATCAAGTATTACAATAAATAAGTACTGTCATTTATCTGGTACTGGACCAGGCAGGGAGAAGAAATAGAATCCAGATTCTGCTAACACCTTGGCTCGTAGGAGCTCCTGGTACTTGGGAGTCCATTCTAGCAGAGGAACTTGACAAGATGCTAAACAATGAATGCTAAGTGGCATGTTGCTAACATTGTTACAATTGAGGTTTCAGAGAGCAAAGTAAATTCACCACGGGTCAAAGCATTTGTTGAAGTGTTTGCAGAAAAGAGGTGGAGATGGTCTTGAGCTGCATCGTGGCTTACATCCTGTGAGACTACACAACCATGATTTTAAACAGGATTCGTCTATGTTAAAGTCTTTAAGGGGAAAATGACCTATTTGAAACGTCTCCAGAAAGAGGGTTCAGAGGATTAGCAAAGTCTGGTTGTAAAAGGAGGCTCGATCTGGGGAGAAAGGTCCATGAGTGAGTGAGTGTGCGTGAGTAAAAATGTGCCACCACCAGGCTTGATCAACCCTCCTTTGTCTCTCCCTCCACTTAAAAAGTATTTCTTCTACATCCACACATCTGACAGCACAGGGAAGCCTAGTGTCAAACTAATCTGGTCTTCACTAGGAGGAAAGACTAGACAAAAATAAGGAACGTTCAAAAAGCAAAACCTGGGCAGGAAGTATACTTTGACTGCTTACTCCATCCGTTGGAATCAGTAGGTCATCAATCCATTGGGTGATACATTCTCTACCACGTGTTTTATCAGCAGGAAAACATTCCATTCCCATCACTTCTCTCTTGCTTCTTCATCCTCACCTTTATTGAACATCTTACATAAAATCATCTTACATTGTCACTCATGAGCTAACAGTTTTTATAGGTCTCATTTGACTGCAGGTAAATTTAGAGATTTCTTTACTCAGCCATTATTTGTCAAGTACCTACCATGTGTAGCTGGGCACCCAGATGTCAGGATATTCCAGATGGTGATTTAGCTAAGATACATGAATGTGTATACATACACATATATATCTGGCTTCTTGTCCTTTTGGGAGAGAAAGCTCTTCTGTCAATTAAGTACTGTCCAAAAGCTTTGTAATGAAGGAAACTTACAAAACTAAAGTAAATTTTTAAAATTTTGTCCAGATTTCAGCTTTGCGTCATCTCCTTTGTTCCTGCACTCCACCTAAGATCCTATTTGCATAATTTTTCCTTTGGAGTGACTTCTTAATAAGGACCTTTCTCCATTTTGCTATTTATCCTGAGATTGTAAGGTTTGGAGAAATTAATAGCTCTGGCATGCATCACCCATAGTAGACATTGTTTAGAATAAAATGTATCCTCATTTTTAAGAAATATAATTGGAAAGGAAAAGGTACATTGTCAGACCTTGTTCTGTCTATGGAAATCACTTCAAATCATGACAATACTACTAGTCTATTTGAGAAGAATAAAATATTCAAAACTAATGACTTCAAGCTCTTAGGCCAAACTAGACTCTAATTGGTCAGAAAAAACAACAGCAACAAAACTCCACAACGGCTCTGGAGAACAGTTTTAAGTTTTCTCAACCAATACAAATACTGTTTTTGATATGAATTGAGGAAACATCATTTTCAGGGACCCTCTACTGAACTCTCCTGAAATATTAAAATAAAGATGACTGAATTACAATTTGATTATCCCTCATTGCCATTTCCATTGGGAAGATAATTAGTTTGGCATTAACCTTGAATGTGAAAAGACCCTAGGAAAGTCCAATTCCTGTGAGTGCTGTTATTTTCCAGAATATTCTTCTATAACCACTTTCTGACATTCTATGTAAGGGAAACACAAACTTAAATGATTACTCACTAATAAATAATCTCGAGGGCAGATGAGAGGATAGAATGAATTGTGAAGAATACGTCAGTCTCTGTATTAAATTTATTTTTGTGTAGTATTGATAAAATCATACAAAGTATATAAAATATGGATACCAAACTTAAATTTACATGTGGCCTACTTCTTTCATTGCTTTATTTTTAAACACTATTTAAATGTGATAATGAATACTTTATCTCTTATTGCCAAAAAAAGATGCAAAGAGTAACTGTTAAGCACACAGAATATGTCAAGAAATGCAAGTAACCCTAAATTTTCAGTTTCTAATTGTTCTCATACTAAAATTTGGAGATACATTTAATGCTTACTAAAACAGTGCAAAAATATAACCCTTTGTAGCAAGTTATCTTCCATTTCATTATAAAATCATGACTCTTTCCTGTGAACCACATTACATCACTGACACTGAAATCTTTTAGACATGCATTCATATATTTTAGTATTACAATGAATTGCTTTAAATATTTGATGCTTTAACACACTTGATGCTTGTTATATGTCATGCACTGTTCTAAGAGCTTTCCGTATGTTAACTCTTTTAATCTTTGTAACATTTAATTAGATGGGTACTACCCAATTTTACAGGGTAAAGTGAGGCACGGGAGAGTTAAGTAAGTAATTTTTCTAAAGTCACACAGTGTGGCTCCAGAGCCCGTCTTCTTTAAGCACCGTACTACTAGTTTGTCTCTTAATTGGATAAAACTAATTGTGAAATAGGATTAAGAATTTCAGGACTGATTTTCACACTTAACCATGCATTCATGCATACGTGCAACTTATACCTTAAGTGCTAACAGATGGGTAATTATTAGACAAGGAATACTAGCTTATTCTTCTGTATCTAGATACAAGAAACATAGTTTATTAAAAATAAATGTCTTTTCAAAGGCAGGTGGGTGAGAAGAAGACATCAACGGGTTATTTTAATACATTTATCTGTGAGCTCAGATGAAAACATACATAAATCAGTATGATAACAAAACCATTACTCATAATCTTTGCAAAAAAAAATTAAAATAGGAGAAATGCCAGGAGAATAAAGTCAGGAAAAATTCTCGATATTCAAATGTCGGGGTGGGGAGTACACTATGTAAAGTGTAGACAGGTAAGTTCAGTGTCAGTTCCTTGCGAGAAACTCAAATGGAATAATAAAAATTAAAAGAAAAGTGATGATCTCCAGGGTTCTCTATGGATTCACCGAGGGTAAATCACACCAAATTATCTCATTTGACTTTTGATACTTTTTAGTTCAATAGATCTGCTAATTGCAATGAAGGATAAGCAAGTGCATCAGATTCATCTGGTGACATTTTTCAACCAATCAGTAACTGCCTTTCCCCAAACTCGGCTTCACACCCTGAGGGGTTGCACTTTTACCCTCCGCTACCACACACACACCTATCATCAGAGCATCACTATTTGAAGCTCACCCCGTTCTGCCCTACCTTTGAGAAGCACTACTTATAGTAAGAGGCCATGGATGGGAGTGAGTTGCACCTGTGAATGGTTTACAGAATAAAAAGTTGAAGAATTATTGAAGTAAGATGGAAAAAAATTTAAAAAAAAATTATCTCTTAAGCATATATACCTGTATGTTCCAGATAAGAATTTGGAATGCGTTTCCCTATCATGTTTTTAGGTTTGAGCACAGAGTCTAGCCTTTAGTTGGATATTCAATAAATGTTTATTGACTGAAAGAGTAAAGGAGAAAGAGAGAGAAAGAAGATATAAATATACATATATAAAAAATCATCTTAACTATGATTATCCTTTCCTTTATAGATGAGAAAATTGAGGCAAGTGAAAGATTAAATATCTTGTCAAAAGTCATGAAGGAAAAATATGATAATGCAATTCTCTTTCCCTCTTATGCTTTCTCTATTTATATATACACATATAAATATAGATATACATGTATATCTATTATATATATATTATAACTAGAGAGATAAATCGAGAGATATAGATATATCTTTGGATGGTGCCTGACATACATAAGTACCCAATAAATATTAACTATAATTAGCTAATACCATTAGATCATAGGATGTCAAGTTCCACTTTACACTTATAAGGCTGTCATAGAAATATTATGTCTTGTTCTGGGCAGTTTGTTTTAAGAGGAACATCCATAAAATAGAATGTGTCCTGCTTGGGCAATGGCTTGGTATCCACTTCCTAATCACACCATGTGCAGGGCATATAGACCTTCGTTAAAAACTGTTACATAAATGAATGGGAGGAAGACACATGGCCACTAAGTTTTCAAGTATGTCAAGGTTGTTCATGTGGAAAACCAAAGAAACTTGGTGTTTGATAATCAGGCAGTGCAGCTATCGCAAAAGATCACTTGTGCAAGTTTCTCCGGACAGTCAGCTTATGTCTGTGTGATTATCAATTAGTGTTTAACTTAGTGTTCCTGTTTGGACAAGAAATTATATGGTTACCCCACATCAGGTTAAATATATTGTAATGCAGAAGAGGTACCTTTAAGTTAACCATAGGACAAATGCACAAGTATTAGAGCTCTTGAAAGATGAAAGAGGCTGCCTTTTGAAATTATGAGTTGATGTTACTGGAAATATTCAATTTGATTCAGGACAATGCCTCAATGTAAGGGATGATTCATTAACTAGATTGGAAGTTAGATTAGCTATACACTGTTACATCAATTACATGTAATCTAATAGATCCTATTTCCTTAATAGCTTCTTTTGATCTACCTGCTACTTCTCTGTTAAAAAACCAAAACAAAAATTAACTCAGAACTTACATTCCTATTTGTCAACTATAAATGCTCTAAATAAATCTAAATGATTTATTTACAAATAAATTAAGCTCCAGCAGAGCCTGAACACATTGGAGATTTGTACTAATATTTTGACATAGTTTTATTTTTCATAGCTCTTTAATAAAAATAGAATACATGTATTTTTTGAAACAGATAATCTAATATTTTCTACTTGACTTCTTTTTCATCTCCTAATATCTTCAGGGGGAAAAAAAACTATGATATGTTTACCGTACCTCCTCGGACTGAATGACCTAGAAATTCATGATAAGCCATTTCTTTCCCTCCTACCAGTAGAGACTATTTTTACATTTGGGGGCCATAAAGTCTTACTTGGATAATAGACCTGAATAAAACATCTGTTTTATATGAATGTTTCCCCCAATATGTGTATTATGTTTTTATTCAAAACTTGCATTTGGAACTATGTCAGTTACCAGAAAAATATTTTAGGAACTCAAGGTTATATTTGATGAATTTAGTGACTGTTTACAAATAATCTAGGTTTCATTTAAAAAACCGTGAGCATGCTTTCTTTTCCCCTTTTTACTGCCTTCACTGGCTTCAGTCACTGATATATTTCAGTTGGGGGAATTATTTGTTTGTAAGCTATTTATTGAGTGCCTACTATGTTCTAGTACTATGAGCTAAGCTCATACATTCTATGAATTGTAGGAGAGTTGTGAAGTGCTTTGCTTGAAACCCCTCTTGCAGATTCTCACCCAACTGGAGAGGAATTTTCTTCGCAGTATTCCTGCATCATGTGGTGCTCCCCTATTTTTACTGAGTATCTGTGTTTAACAGGCAGTGGGTACCTCCCTAGGGAGAGGCATGGAAGACTAGAGATGGTAGTGGGGAAAAGGTCCAATGCCTGTTTTAGTAGGAAAATCCCCCAGTCAGCCAAGTGTACTTCCTTTGGAGCCCGCAATGGCTGGCCCTTAGAACAGTGTTCAAATTCACAGCCTTTATCACCCTGCTCTGTGTGGCCTCAAATTCCTTTTCAACCTCAGCTCCCTTGACGTCACTGACATGTACTCCATGTTCCCCGCCTTTGCTTTACAGACTGGCACTTTGACACAGTCATACTTCCCTAGAGCCCTCACTGCTACCTGCCAACACTGATTTTCCTTCCAAATCAATTTCAAATTCTACCTTCTTTATTTGATCTCCCCAGTATATGTATTCTTTTCTTTCTTTGAAGTACTCCTGTAACACTTGGAGCTTTTCTTCTGGTGTCTTTTATGGAACCATATATTTTATTCTGATTATCGATGTTCTTAACTAATACTGCTCATTAACCAATACTAGCCCATTAGACTAAGGAGGCTAAGCCAGAATTGCCTTTCTGTGAGCCCACCGAAGTGGGTGCATATTGCCTTGAAAGTACCAGGAAATATCTCTTGAGTGGAAGGAATCCATCTTGGTAGTCAATATTTATGGACTGTGTTCCCATTTACCATTCGATGACTGATACGTGATTTTTTCTTTCTTGCACCTTAGTTCCCATATCTTCACATTGGTTGTATTTCTTATTCTAAAAAATAAAAGTGAGAAAAGCAATTAATATGTCATTACCATGCAGTTCAAAGGAAAAGATAATTAAGTAAATCAACATTATCTTTATTCTTTATTTCTTGTATATTCAAAACTATTTTTTAAATATAAAATATTTTTAAGCAGCACATTTCCTACATTCTGTTTTTTAAAGGTGACTGAAATTTGTATTACTATTCACTTTTAATCTTGCTACGTCGACCCAAACTATTTGAATAAGTAAGCTTCTTCTTTAAAAAAAAAAAAAACAAAAAGAAAATTCGACAGAATTCCCAAACATAAACGTGTATGCCCTGAAAAGACATAGTCTTCTGATAGCACTTTTCACATAAGTCGTCCCAGAAATGAAGGCAAGTCCTAGAGAAAAAGTTTAGTCCTAACCGAGGAGAACTTTGTGCAATTTAACCCTTGGTCTGCCAGGGTCACAGAGAGGATGGGAGGTGATGAGTGAGAGTATTATCAAGAAATAGAGGTAAGAAAGAACACCAAGTGCATTGAAACAGGTTCTGCAAATGTTCCTTATATTTAATTTTATAGGAATCTTTGAGATTCAGCCTACTTCCTTCTACTCTTTCAGTTCAGTCAGCCTTTGTTGAATACCTACTATGTATCAGTATTTGTAACAGGCCAGATATACAGCTATGAATAAGACATCATAGTTTAATTTTGACTATTGACTACTGGTGAAGATAGACACATAAATATTTAGATACTAGCCCAGGTTCTCAAGCTACAAACTGAAAAGTGACCGTAGATTCCCCTGAATCACTTCTACTTTTGTTCTCCATCCCACCTCCATCCAGTCAGTCTTCAAGTCTTCATGGTCTTCTTTCCGAATGTCTATCATACCTACTCTTCTTTGCTCTTGTCACTGCCTCCTTCATTCTCTCTTCACCTAACTGATCTACTTGCCAATAGGTTGAAACCCTTCCCACCTGTGCTCAGTGCTGCTGCCTGATTGCTCTTTTTCAAAATTTCTGATTATTTTATTTTCCCTTGTTAAACCCTGTTGTAGCTCCTTTCCTTGTCCCCTGCTCCCCCATCTCATTCCCCACCCCACTTCCACCCCCAGCAAGGAGGTTTAAAGCTGGTTTTAATGGACTGGTTTTCCTTATTCTTTATGGTATAGTGGATTCAATGCTATACCTCCCTACCTTTCTCTCAGTACTTCTCGCCTGAAGCCTTTCTCTCCTGCAGCTGTCTACTCTCAGTCTGACCCAATAATATGGCTATTGAATGAATAAATAAGGTGAGTCATTTACATTTTGGTGGCCCTTATCCGGGCCACTGATTTTATGAGATCAGACTTCTTCCCTTCAGATATTTCTTCATAGTGTGTTATTATAGATGAAGTGGAAGAAACTTCTTAAGTTTTCATTTTAGCTAGGTGGAGGTGAGGACAGTAGTGATGAAGGGAAGGTAGAGGTCAATTTTAAACGAAACTGACTTTCAGAAAAGCAGAGTTTGGTTCTGATCGGTGAGATTTCTAGCTTTTTCTTTTTGTCACCAACTTACTGAAAAATATATTTTACATCATGACACAGAATGTGTGTGTGTTTGTGTAGTCCTGGATTTGTTTATTCAATAAATATTCACCGCGCCTTCTCTGTGATACTGTGATCACTTATATTCAGGGGAGATAAATGATAAAAAAAGGAGATATGTTATATTAGGAGATCATGAGTGACCTTGAGATAAATTATGGTTGAAGAGTGTGTGTATGTGTATCACATATGTATATATGTATACAGACACATATATATTCTATACTCTATGTTTATATATAATGTATATCTCCTATACTTATATATTATATATACACATATGTACATACACACATATATAATTGCAAAAAGCTTTATAAAGTACTTACCTTTACTATGTGTGATGAATTATGATATTTCCTCTCTTCTACTATTTTCTGTCTTATTTTATTTTGAAAAAAATGCTGGTTGCAACTCACTGGATTGATTTCATGATACATCAGTGCATTGAGACTTACGATCAGAAAAACACTAGTTTAGTAAGTGTAAAATGTGTCACCACAGGCAGTCAATATCTTTATGATTGTGTAGATAGAGACTTCAGAATATTATTATTTCCATACAATTAACAGTAGATAGCTGTAGCATGAAAAGCCCATGTTTCATCAAACTTCTCATTTAGAATCATAGGTTTAATTTCATGATCTTCATCAGTTATTAATTGTTAAAGTGTCTAAAATCTCATTTGAAAATGAAATGAACATTTTCATAAGTATAATTACATGAGAAATCACTCATTCAAGTGCTATCTAAAGTTTAGATTTCCTTTCCATAGGGTAGAATTCTGACTCAACTTTTGAGATTAAGGCAATGGTAAGTTTTAAACAATGGCAGTGGCTTCTTAAGGAAGACTGGAATGTGAGTCAGTTACAACTTTGACAACTGATTTATATTTACATTATGGCATGTTAAAAAGAAACGGTAAAATCTAGCTCCTTTTCATGTTCATTATAGTATCTACCATTGAAAAAGTTCACTGAGTGTGTATCACCTAAAGATGAATAAGAAAAGAAGCATAGTTCCCGTCTTGAAGCTACAGATATATTTCATCTCTTTTTGGCCTCTTCCGTCGCGGAGCATAGGCTCCGGACGCGCAGGCTCAGCGGCCATGGCTCACGGGCCCAGCCGCTTCGCGGCCTGTGGGATCTTCCCGGACCGGGGCACGAACCCGCGTCCCCTGCATCGGCAGGCGGACTCTCAACCACTGCGCCACCACGGAAGCCCCAGATACGTTTCATCTTTTAAAGCACTCAATACAGAGCCACAAATCATGTTAACATCCTGGGGAAAGTTTAAAATGTTTTGAAAATTCTAAAGCATTATGGGCGTTCCAGTTCAAGCCATGATTATCAAACTTGGGATGAGACTTGTGTTTTTGTTATTGAAATAAAAACCACAGTCTAACCAATAAAGTGGATCACCAGTTATGTAGAATAAAGCAGTATTTTTGCTTTAAAGGTATTTTTAAAAATTTATCTCATTCAGTAGAAATGTCTGGATAATACATAACTTTGTTTTTATGTTTGTACTTAGACTATTAAAGAAGCCATTATGTCATATATGGGAATGCTTTTAATTATAATAAAATAATTATGTAAGGCTAACCAAAAGAACAGATTCTTTTTGATATGAATATTTGGATCTACCCTTTATGAGGTTACATGGGGCAGATTTAATTATTGATAAACCACACAGTTAATGAAATTGAATTCATGCTTACCATTTTTAAAGGTGACACATAATTGCCAGAGGAGCTGCAAACCATAATCTTCAAAATTTAGCATAATATCCAAACTGCTCAGTGAAGATACTGAATATACAGCTTTGTTATTTTATAATCAACCAAGTGTCTTTTACTTATCTAAATGTATGATAATACCCCTCAAAAAAATAAATTACAGTGGTTTAAAGCATAAAGTGAGTTGTGTTGCTTCGGTTCCCTTATTATAGATTAAAATAGATTGTAAAACACTTCATGTGGCATTTGACTATGTACTTTAGGTTAGAATTCCAATGTCATAGGAACTTGCCAGAGATTAGAGGTTAAAAGAGAGGTCCAAGTCTCTGCTCTAGATTAGAAAGTACAAAAATGCTATAAGTATAATAAACGAAGGAAGAAAAAAAAATTCTGGTGTAAAGTTCATTTATCTTCAAGGACATAGGAAAAAAAGTATTTTTCCATCATTCATTCACTACACGTCAAGATAGGAGGGGTGTGTATGTATGTATGTATGTGTTGAGGGGTGTGTATGTGTGTGTATGTATGTGTGTATGTATGTGTTGAACTTGGTTGTTTATGAGTGTGACTGCATCTTTTTTGATGGAAATACTTGGAGTAGTAAAGATGAGAGGGATGAGGGAAACTGCTCCTAAAAATCCAGGTCTCCACAGACCCTTAACTAGGTATAAATGGTGGAATTCATTCCAAATGCTTTGCCTTCCAGGTGTAACCTTTTAGCTTTAAAGCGTAGACTCTGTCCTCCTTAGGCTTCATCTGCTATCTCATGTGTGTGTGCTAGCAATACCTTTCAAAGAAGCTGCCGGTGGCATGTAGAAACTGGGCAGGAAAGAGGCATACCAAAATTAAGTTGCAAATTCCGCACCCCCACCGACCCCCGTTTACTCTTTCATCCTTTATGACCAATGTCACCACCCCTTGGGCACAATCTGCAATATTTGAGAACTGCAAGTACTGCATGAGGATATAAGGAAAACAGCAACAATCATATCAGGTCCTCTGCATTAATTTCTTAGTTTGTATCTGAAACTCAGCTAAGTGATTTCTTTTGGTTATTAGGCTTAAAGGTGGAAGAGTCTGGGCCATAGGAGGGAAACAAAGGGTTAGGGAGCCTCAGAGCCAGCTGTCTATTGAAAATATTTGTTATACGGTAACATTCATCTTAATATGCTTTATATGGAGCTTTGAATATTATTTGTCTCTTTCAATCTCTCTCTGTGATGCACACACACACACACACACACACACGCCATTGATGTCACTTTTGGGTTTTCAAATTTTTGATCAACTTTTCCCTAGAAAAGCTATAGTTTTTTATATTGATGGCTTTGTCATTACTAGTCAAGGAGTTCATTGTATGAACTTGCTTCTTGCTCTACCTCAGAAACCATCGCTCAGAGTATGTCCTTGGAGAAGACATTTAGGGAAGGAGTTTTTTACCCCCTCATTTCTAGGCCTCCCTTCTCTCCTCTGGTGTTTTGGATTTCCATACCTTTGTATCTCAACTTCACAGAGAACCAGTTCTCCCTTAAAATGTAGGCTTTGCCTCCTGATCTACGGGAGGATGTGGAAGTGATGTTTCTTTTCATTGTGGTCTATAAAATGTAGAAATTGCCTGGGTTCTAGTCAATTTGAGACAATTGGTGGGCAATTGACTAGATCACACATCAATCTGATATGGCAGTTATTGTGTCCAAAACCTCAAATGCTATAAAACTGTCGGTCTCCTTGTACATTTATGTTCAAGGCGTAACAGACTTTATTCCCTTGTCAAGTATTTTTTTGATTAGACAGCGATTATTAGAAACTATGTCAGAACTTTAATGTTCTCTATTGACCATGCTACCATAAGTGTTATTTTCCTAGACACAGTGAATCACTGTGTACAGCTCCTCAGAAAATATTTAAAAATGAAACTACAATGTAACAGCCCAGAAAAAAATGTAGTATTACACTGTTAGAGACTTTCTTTATGTCCAAAATTTGATATGCAAACACCAAAATGATTCAGATAAAGTTTATATGATCAGTATTGCCAAGCAGTTGAGGACATGGGTTAAGAAGTCTGGGTACAAACTCCCCTATCGTTTACTTGGGCAAATTACTTCTGTGTACCTCAGTTTTTTTCCATATGCAAATTGGGCATAATAATTGAAACTAGCTCCTTGGGCAGTGCTAAGGATTAAATGAAGTACAAAGAAAACAATGGATGACCGATAGTAAGCGTTCAACCGATGGGAGCTGTAGTTATTTTCAATATTAAATACTTGTAGTCAGAGTTCCCAAATAGTGAAGGAAATACATCAGTCAATCCAGAATTTATTTTTCAAAGAAAAGAACATAATTGTTTGATTTTTATTCTTTATTTATTTATTTTAAAGAAAAGAGTATGATACAATATCTCAATAAAATACTAAAAGCAAAGAAAAATGTGTTTATTGAAGCATGATACTTTTTTTATAAAATTATAAAATTTTTTTATAACAAAATTTATACATTTTGTTTTGTTATAAATTTTGTTATATAATTATAAATTTTTGTTTATACAATTAAAATATTTACCAAAGACAGAACATTTTCCTAAACAGAGTGAAGAATCTTGTCATCGTGTTTTGCTTTCTCTTTCCTCTTGCTCATCATGTTCCTTTTTCCTCTGAACAGACTTGACTTGATGATCTGTTTTCTATTCATGCAATTGCTTCATTATTTACCATCTACAATTTAATAATGTATTATCCATCATGATATCAGGGGCATGAGTAAGGTCACCGATTCCCCATGCATTTCAATTTACAGACTCTGGCGAAAACAGAACACAGATTCAGATGTTTAATAACATTGTATGATTTTTGTTTACTTTAAAAATGTTCTTCAAATCTCCATTTCCTGAGAAATCAATGTAGGCCAATAAAAGTTTCCCATGTTGGAATCTGGTGAGTATGCTTCTTAGAATTTAACCCCACCAAGGTTTTCTTCCAAACTACCAAGAATCATTTTACTTATAAATCGCAATCATGTGAATTATCAAATAGCCTTAAAATTAGCATAATTTAATGTTATCCAAAGTTAGCGTCTTATCCTGCTAGAAAAGTACTTGATCCTCCTAAGGTCATGGCATTAATCTTTTGATTTCTGTATTGATTCTTTTTGTTGAGAAGATTGATGCCATCATTTTTTATCACATTTTCCATAAGATATTTAATGAAAAAGACATTTAATAACTGATGCCAGGTGGTTTATGTATCCACCATATCTTCTGTGCCTTTTTTTCTCTTTCCCTAACCATTGTGTTCTTAATGGGTTGTTTGGGCAGCTGCCATACAAATGCTCTTACGTAGATCACATGCCATTCAGTGCAGTTACACTAGAAAAGAAAACTCTTTATAACACAGGTTCCCCTGAAATTTCTAGAACAACACTTTATGTACAAGGACCTCAATCCATGCATTTATTTATACAATCTGCTGTGTGACATGCGAATATTCATAGAGGGATGTTCTGAGTTACAAAGACAGGTTTCACATTGTCTCCTGACCTTCTCTCTAAGCCTGTTCATTTATTGAATCTGATCCTCAATTTCCTCATCTATAAAAAGAGGAAAAGACAGTAAAATCAGCTACTTATTAGCTCATTAGCAGTGACTAAATGAGCTACCATGGGTGGTCTATGGTGCCTGGTACATAGTAACTGCATAGTAAATAGTAACTGAACTAAAGGAAATCCAAATTGGGGAGAAGCAAAATCCTGATTTCTGCCCAAGCCTACTTGGGTATTTGAAGAAGGACCATCTCAATATAAACACATAAACATGTATGTATGTAAAAATATGTCATCTGTGTTTTAATTGCTTTTTTATTTTTACGTAAGAAATTTGTCTCTTTAGCCTTTTGAGTTTCACTTTGTTTTGTGAAACAGGTAAGAAATTGAATTAAAATCTCTGTCAGAAAAGCTCTTCTATTCTCACTTCCTTTTCAAAACATAAATGCAGCTAATTGGCCCATTCTATAAAAATAACAATAATAATTTGAATTTTATGTAGTTCAGAATATAAATTCTTAATTAGCAGACTATAATAAATGTGGGGGGAAGAGGATGTATTGAATATTTCAATGAAAATTTATCGGAGGTGAGCAATTATGGAATTTTTATTTTTTACCAACCAAGGGAAAGTTGGTTGTGTCTTGTAATATGTGTCATTAGACCACTGATCAGTCTTTTTTTTAAATAGGAACAATTGCCTACAACTTTACATTGGGGGGAAAACACATCTGGTAGAAGAATCAACTTAGTTTCAGTGTTTAAAGTTCTGGTTAGATGGCTAAATATTTTCTCAAGTTGCGAGAGTCAAAGAAACAGATTACGGAGGGTAAGAAAAAGTGTTTCTTGTTAGTAACATACAATGTTAGACGGATCCTTCAAATATAACTAGTAAACGCACAGGCAAGAACCATACTAAATAATGTATCAGTCATTTCTTGAAATAACAAGTGTTCCCTTAAAATACCATTTTATGAATACCCAGAGATTAAAGAAACACAAACCACAATTCCCACAACCAAAGAACACGTTTACGAGGTATGTAGGACTAGTCATGAACTTTCAACACCATTAACTTGCTCCCTCTTCTTTTTTCGAATCATAAGTAATTATTAACTTTAGTAAAATACCTGTGATTATTCTCCAGTGTGTGATCACTTAACCAAAAGGAAATAACACATCATCATCAACTTCCACAGTTACAGTTTGTTTTTTTTCTGCCGAAATGGATTGAAAGTTTTAACCTCCTTTGAATTACATTCGCTTAAAAATTTTATAATAGTCTTATGCATAGAATGGGAACTGTCTAAAAGCCATACCAGAATTAAAATTATACTTAGGCCACACCAGAAGAGCACAGAGGTTACTGGGGTAACATGGAGGATAGATGGAAGTCATGAAGGAAAAGAAATCTTATTGAAGATCCAGGAATTCAACTTGACTATTTATAATGGCTTGCCAAGTTTTTACTTACTCAGTTTTTACTTAAAGAAATTTTAAAGTTGGAAGGAAGATTAGACATAGAGTCCAGGAGCTTTCAAATTCCTTCCTTTAGCTACATAAACCTTAAAAAAATTAACTTAATAAGGTCTGTGAAGACACTTAGGTCTTCCTATGTCATCTCTGTGTCCTCAGCGGCAAGAAAAGTTCTTGGCACAAGGAAGTGCTCAATAAATATGAATTGAAAAAAATGCAGCCAATACAAGCAACATTTTTCTGGTAAAAGCAGCAACAGGAGGGCTCAGCAACCCACTCAGGCCCTCAAGAAGCACCTTGGACACACATGCATGGACCTCTGGGCTCTGTAATGCCGCTTGATCTTCACTGAGTTTGATTCTCTCATTTTACGTAAAAGACAGTGGAGCTCGGGTGTTGAGGGATCCCTAGTCTCAATATATTTTTGGTACCCAGTAGGAAAAAGACATTCTAGGATATTCTGATAGGTCGTTTTGTTTTCAGAGAAATTATTCTAGGAAGACAAATTATAAAAGAGAAATGGCCTATACCCCCTTTACTGTAATCTTTATGGTTATTACACATGCCATGATAATTAATGTATTCAAAATTAATATATGATTTTCTTTTCCAAAATTATTTTGTCGTATTCTTTACATATATATTTTTCATGATATTGTAATTAAACACAGGAAATAGCTTACTGCTCATTTATTGTTAAAAAGAGATTTCTATTTCACTTAAAAATTTTAATCTTGTTCTGATTCCTTAGGGAAAAAAATCAAAAGAATATATACACACATAAATATATTGTGGAAAAGTTAACATTTACCTTTTCTACATCTAAAGTAAGCTGGCTGATATTTATAAATATCTATTTTAATTGATTTATTTCCCTAGTCACCATTTTTTAAATTTTATTGAGCAGAGTCCAATTTTTTA
The DNA here is from genome assembly GCF_002837175.3 of Physeter macrocephalus. NCBI lineage: Eukaryota > Metazoa > Chordata > Mammalia > Artiodactyla > Physeteridae > Physeter > Physeter macrocephalus. The sequence continues at coordinate 65,212,664 of NC_041226.1, forward strand.
TCCATATATATACACATATGTATATATATGTGCATGTTGTGCCTATGTGTAAATATATACATATATAAATATATGTGTGTCTATATATGCATGTACGTATCTTAGTAAAATAAATAAAAATGGTAGGCATGGGGCTGGAAAAGTCATAGGTTAATAAATTGATCATAAAATGTAATATCAATCAAGAATTGTACAGCTAAATTCTGCCCTGGTAGAAATTTCTCAGTGAAATCAATGAGCCTCACATACTCATCACATTCGGAATATCCTCCATTGTACAGGGCTTAGGAGAGAGTAGCAAAAGTGCTTTGATAAAATTTTTAATTAGGGAGGCAAAGATCAAGGCTTTAAAGAGAGGGCTTAGCAAAACAGATGTCCAAGGAGCCTTGGTAAACCCAACATCTCTAATTACACTTTGGCTGGAAGAAGGTGGAGAATTCACACCTGGCACTACTTGGGAGTCCATTTTATTCTTAAAATAACTTGACAAATTTATCATGCTTCAAATATTATAATTAACTATTCTAGGATTTATTGAAAATGTTTCAATATTAGCACCACCAACTGGAAAACATCAGCACATGTTTAAAAATTAAGGTAGACAAGGATTTATGTGTTTGAATAGTAACAAATCATTCATTATCCACATTGCATCCTTTTGAAAGAGGGCTGATTTGTATAGTGTTTTTACAACATGCAGAGTTTGAATTATGGGCATATGAGTTCAGTTGAGACATCCTCTGATCTGAGGAATGGCTTAAATGCACCAAATGTATGGCTAAGTCATCCTACGTCCTGATTTTCCTCTATTGCTTCAGACATTGACTACATGGATTATTGTAAAAGAGAAGAAAACTTCGGTATCACAGCTCTAAAACTGAATGTTTACAGTAGATAATTACAAAAGTAACGAAAAGTCTGTGTTCCTTAAATGTCTTTATAAAAATCCATCTTACAGTTTTGTAATGCTTGTGTCTTTTGGTTTTAAATACAGACTACTTCTGGTGTGTGTGTGTGTGTGTATGTGTGTGTGTGTGTGTGTGTGTGTGTGTGCGCATGTGTGTGTTTTATTAAAATGTATTTCTTACATTTTATGTTTTCATAATACAGCAGAGTATTTTTATATTTTAATATAGGATTGGACTATGCCATTGTTTTATAAGATTGCTCAATTATATATTGAATACATTCCAAGTATTATCACTATGCCCTTGGTACAGAGCAGATGAGAAGTTTACTTCTGCAGAAGGGATATGTTTCATACTTAAAGATTTCCCAAACTGCTGACTTATCACACCATTCAGAAGGATGTTAAACTTTTTTTAAACCATAAACTTCCATGTTGAATCTTTTCTGTAGCCAGGCTTAACATCTTTTTGAAATTTCCCAAATCAGTTAATAAGATTTTCTCTACCAAAATATATGACATTTCTATTCTTCTATCTCTGAGATACATTTTGTCCAGCAGGATAGAAACCAACCATCTTAATCGTCACCACCGTGTCAACGTTGACTGATTAGCACATTGTTCTCATTGGAACATATGGCTAGCTCATAATTAACTGAAAATAATTCAGTGGCCTTGTTTGGCTTTAAATCAAGTATAGTTCTACTTGAGGCAGCCGTGGCTGACATAATTTACGATGGTAATAATATTGCATTTTAAATCATATCAGTTCATTTCCTCTTTGGCATTTTTCTTTAGCTATAGAATGTCTCTAAACCACATCTGTGTTAGTCTAGCTCATGAGTAAACTTTTTAAATAAAGTGTGCAGAATGTGTTTTTATTTATTGAAAAGATGTTTTCAATTACCATTAAGTTCATTGTTGGTCTAATGTTAGCAGCTTAAATATTTGAAGCTGTTCTCTGGAAACCAGACACCCGTCCGAATTTTTAAAATCTAGTAGATTCTTCATTTTATTGTGGTTTTCCAAAACAACTGTTGATTACTCAAAGCAAAAGTCCCTTTGATGAGTAAAGGGTTGGTCAGAGTGCAAAGAGTGGGTTAGTAGCTATTTTCCTTGGAAATAACCAATGTCCCCACTTCCACCCATCTCCTGCCATCTTCAACCTTTACTTCATATACTGCTGACAACTGCACTTCCTTCACTTATTTATGATTTGATGAGTCAATATTGTTTTTCATCTCACTGGGCGGTACTCCTCTGTGTTATCTTTTTTTCCATGTGTGATCAAAAAATGTTTATTGAACAGTCGCTTCCCTGTGCCTGTTCCTTTATTTCAGGCTATATTTGATGAATAAAGAATTCTCCCATTGTAATAGGGTGGTGATTCATTTCAAGAACGTTTTATTTCTTGCTCATGATACATGAATAAGATGGCTCCAGGGGGAAGAGGTTGAGATTGGGTCTGTGCTCTACATAATTACTCAAGAGCCAGGCTGCCAAGGGCTCCTGTCAATAGTGTGGCATTACTAGTTAACACATGCTCTCAAGGTTCACCTTAAGAAGGGGGTTCCTGTATCTTTAACTGCAGTGACCTAGAAGTGGTCCAAGCCCACTTATTCACAACTCGTTTGCCAAGATTAGTCACATGACCTCTACCTTACTTCGAGGGAGGCTAGGAATTGTCGGGGCACTTGGAATATTTCCTGAACACCACTGTCTTTGCCACAGTCATTGCGTGGTTTATAATTTTATTAAAATAAACCCATAAAAATGGGATTATCCATGATAAATCTTGTGGGAGCCGTGTTTCCCAAACTTGGTTGATAATTAGCATCACTTGAGTTATGTCCCCCCACATGAGAATCCTTGCACATACCCCAAACCTACCAAATCAGAATCTTCTTGGTGGAGCCCTGGGACTCAGGATCAGCAAGTTCCCACATGATTCTTATTTGACAGCAACTTTGGAAAACCAGTGTCGGCTTGCTTGAAAGACAGTTTTAGCGTAAAAGGAGAAGTAAATACCTCTTGCTGCTGTCACACAATTGCACGTGTCACATCATAATAGAACCCTCCCAAATATTTACAGCAGTATTAATTGCTAATATTTGTTGAGAACTTACCATGTCCCTGGCACTGTGCTAAGGTCCTTGATATCTAACAAGCTCACAAATTGGACTCCATGATGACCACCACTTGACAGGTGAGGCAAGTGAAGCTTTAAGAAGGCTAAATAAAATTTGTTCAGAGACAGGAAAGAGAAATTGATAAGGGATAGGTTAAATAGATCCAGAATCAATTTTTTTTAACATCTTTACTGGAGTAGAATTGCTTGACAATGGTGTGTTAGTTTCTGCTGTATCACAAAGTGAATCAGCTATATGTGTGCATATATCCCCATATCCCCTCCCTCTTGCGTCTCCCTCCCACCCTCCCTATTTTAGTGTCTGTCTGTCTCTCCCTTTCTCTTTTTGCTCTCTCACTCTCTCTCTCTCTCTCTCTCACACACGCACACACACACACACACACACACACACACACACACAGACTTTCATCCTCAAATTAGAGACTTAGAGTGCTGGATGATTTTTCTGAATGATCCCCCTACTCTCTGCCCCAGCCCGAGTGACTGAGGCTTTTTAGTAATATTTATTAGAAGAAATACATTCTCAGAGTTAATATTCTCCAAGTTAATACTGAGTTAGTACTAACTCTTGAGTTAGTACTTGAATACAATAAATCTAATTTCTTTTTTTTTTCCTCTTTCCGCTGTCTTGCAGACATAGGTATAGCTTCTCAGAGAATACATGTGGAGAATTGCCAATATAGTGAATTTTCCCCCACTGGCCTTGTCTGATCCGAGAGCTAGCAGTGGACCAGCTAATGGGAAACCCAGTAACTAGCAACACAGCAAATATGAGGAGCTCTCTTAAAATAATACATCTCAAGGGAAGAAACCGATTGCCTCATTTTAAAGTACATTTGAAACACTGTGGGCTTGACTGTAGTATTGAAATGAAGATTTTCATTTCAAAAGGAGGGTTTGGTATGTCTGAATTTCAATCTCTGTTATCTGGAACTCGGTTTCACACCAGAAGCACTAAGAGCTATTTTATTGTGAATGGAAATGCAAGATGAAGAAAGGAGAATAAAACCAGCTTCTTCCTGATTTTCCTGTAAAAGTACAAAAATGATCTTTAATAAAGAAATAATAAAATGGCAGGTGTGTAGCACTTAGAGAAAAACCACATGTGTAAAGTTACACTCACATAAATAATAAATTATGGTAATGAACTTCTTAATAGCACCTGATAACCAGATGTGCAGAAAAGGAGCCAAACCTCACCGTGAATGGTTTAACAAAAGACGTAAATCAACACATCAGTAGCCTTTATCATCACAAAGTAGTGCTTTTAAAAAAACCAAGAGCTGAGAGCTGGCCTATATATGTAGGAGATAAACCTATTCATAAGGCATAACTAAGAGCTGGGGATTTCCAGAGAGAAAATTTAATCCTGGGATTGAGATTAAGTGATAGAATTAAAGTCTCTAAGTAACATGTGGATGGACGGAGACGCAAACTCTGAGCGAAGGTGTTTTGGGCAGAATGTTTTCTATCACATTATTTGTCCTTTGTGGTTTAGAGTTAAATAACTTAAACATTCTGCTTGGAATTTTCCTTATTCTGTAAAAAATAAAATGCATTGGGTGGAAATTTTACAAGGACTATATATATATTCTACCTGTACTCAGCTATACTTTTTTATTTCACCGTATGTATGTATGGTGAGAGAAATTTCATTTAAAAGGATGAATATTATTTCTTCTATGACAAACAAGATGTTCCCTACTTTCCATTAAATAGGAGAAATTTCAAAATGGGGATTTTATATCTGCAACATTAGCCTGAGGATTAGTAAAAATATAAAAAAAAGTGATTAAATAATACTTTCTCAGCTCAGCCACTGTCTATGGAAAATGAAAACCCTCAGACTGTCTAAAATTCTGCTGGACTAGGGTGTCCTATGCTGGGGGTGTGAGTGCTACGTCTCCTGTGTTCTCAGTTCTCCAATCCTTCGTCTGATGGCCGTCTCCTGTCTCAGGGAAGGTGTCCTCCTGCTTCCTTGTTTCCTGTGTGAACCCTGGTTGTCTGGCTGCCTCTTGCCCTGCACCAGGGCTCCTTTCCAGAGAGGAGATGCTCTCCCTGACTTGTCCACCACATGCTCTAGCAATTTGCCCAGAAGGTTAAAAAAAATGTCCTGTGCTTCCCTGGTGGCGCAGTGGTTGAGAGTCCGCCTGCCGATGCAGGAGACACGGGTTCGTGCCCCGGTCCGGGAAGATCCCACATGCCGCCGAGCGGCTGGGCCCGTGAGCCATGGCCGCTGAGCCTGCACGTCCGGAGCCTGT
>NC_041226.1:65218050-65253295 GCF_002837175.3 Physeter macrocephalus
ACAGTGAGAGGCCCGCGTACCGCAAAAAAAAAAAAAATAAATTTCCTCCTTCCATTTCCTTTCCCAAGGCCTCAGGCTAAAATTCCTGGGAGAAAGAGTAAAAAGAAAAAAACAACCAGAACAACCTTCAGTAAATAGCATACATCATTTTTTATGAAAATTTCCTCTTTCTCTGTGGGATTCCAACCTTATCTTTGGAGGAGTTAGTACACCTTGACTTTCTCCACTTACGATGTGGGGGCCGGTGGTGAGACTAGCCTGGATTTATAGGGAACACGCTGCTTCCTTCATTGTGTGTGCGATCTCTGTCTCTCTTGCTTCACCTCAGATTAGTAATAATTTCCTAAATTTAAGTACAGCCAGTTCTGCTATCATGCTTATTTTGAAACCATGATTTTTTTTTTTGTTGTTCCAACATGATGGATGTATCAGGGGGAAATTTGAATATACTGTGAATTTTGAATTTGCTTATGCAGAATTTCATCTGCTAGAAACATTCTGACCTTAATGTAGAAAGCTGCATCTAGCTGAGAGGTGCCCTGTAAGAATACACAAAAAGACACCCCTCAAACCTTGACTGACTACAAAATTTGCCGGACCTGGTGAAAATATAAATATGAGACTCCCTGTGGCAAAAATTTTAAGAATTTCAAGATGGCCACAGCAGAATGTTAAACCAATATGGTTCCCTTCTAAGCTTGGGTCCTGAGGGATTGCATACAGGACACACACCCAGGAAGCTGGCCCTGCCTCAAAACCTCAGTTCGCCCCTTGTGTTAAGAGCCACATCCCATCTATACCTCGTGTCACGACTTTCCCTCCATTTTCATATAACCCTCCTTCCACCACGTCGCAATGACTCACAAGCTGCACCCCTTTCAATAACCAGTTCTACAAACAAAATTCAGGGCTTTTTCAAAGTAAAGTGCCATAGTTATTGTAGTCTTTATTCGTTTTCTAAATCATTCAACATATGTAAACCGTGTTGCTGTTAATTGGTTTCTGTTCTTTTCTGTGTGTCATTGTTGAAATGTTTGGGTGTTGAGCACCTAACTTTATTTTTTTCATAAGCCCTACAGCTTTTATCATACAATTTTGCACAGCAAGGTTTTTGTTTGTTTGTTTGTTTGTTTTTTGTTTTTGTTTTTGTTTGTGGTACGCGGGCCTCACACTGTCGTGGCCTCTCCCGTTGCGGAGCACAGGCTCCGGACGCGCAGGCTCAGTGGCCATGGCTCCGGACGTGCAGGCTCAGCGGCCGTGGCTCACGGGCCCAGCCGCTCCGCGGCACGTGGGATCCTCCCGGACCGGGGCGCGAACCCGGTTCCCCTGCATCGGCAGGCGGACGCGCAACCACTGCGCCACCAGGGAAGCCCAAGGTTTTTTTTTTTAAATACATTTGTCATGTAATAGCAAAATTGATTATAATTATGAAGAAAAGACAATTTTATTAAATATTCCTCAACACATAGATTTCTTAGTCAATTGAACAATAGTAGGGATGTTTTTAAGAGCTTAAAATTCTGGTGGACATATGTAGAGAAATGAGGTTTCAGTGTTGTTATCTACATTGAAGTTGCCTTGAATAACCTGTCTTGCAACCCCTCAAATGTTCTTGAGCCACAGCGAGGTCTTGCTTCCTACAGCTCTTTGAATTTGACTAAAATCAGTTTGAGAAAACTCAGACTACATTGGGATTCAGTTATTTGATCATGTGAATGTATCCAAGAAAATGAGAGTACATTTAATCAATTTATTGGTTGCTTGGGTTTAGGTGGGAGTACCTAGTTGGAAAGCACAGAAATAAATGTGGAAAACTGAATCTTTTTAAGGGCCCATAAATCAGAACAAGAATTCATATTGCAAAAATGTCAGATGAGAAGGGGGGGTTTGCTCTTTTTTTAATCCTCCTTGTCCTAACAACTTGCATAAAAGAGTTTGGTGAAGAGGTGGGGAGTAAATGTTTTATGATACTTTTAAAGATGTAATATGATTTTATTTAGGAAAGAGTTAAAGGATAGAAGAGCTGGATGGTAACTCAGAGATTGTTTAGCTCAAGTGCCTCCTTCTACAAGTCAGGAAAGTGAAGTGAGCAGTTACTCCGCTAGCCACAGGCTGAGATGGAGCCATAGTCCAGCTCTGCTGACTTAAGAGTTCGTGCATTAGTAACACAGCAGTGCTGCCTCTCTGAACTTCCTCTGGGTAGGTAAGGCAGATAAATTAAGAATACAGAATGCTTTCCATATAAATGCATTCAATTCATGCAAACAGGATGCTAAGTAACATTTAGGATTTGAACCACAGCTGTGATGTCCACATATACGTAGGACTGGCCACCTAATTTACTGCGGTTTAGTGCAGAATAAAAATGTGCGGCTCCTTGTTGAAAAATTATTAAGAATTTCAATACAGTAACTACTGATCACTAAACGAAGCCCAGAAATTGTGTAAGTGCCGGACCTTATGCTGCCACCCAGGTTCAACACTCTTGAACTTGACCTTGTGAACATATACACACATATATAGCAGTCTGGTTTTTTTTGGTTTTTTTTTTTTTTTTTTTTTTTTTTGCGGTACGCGGGCCTCTCACTGCTGTGGCCTCTCCCGTTGCGGAGCACAGGCTCCGGACGCGCAGGCTCAGCGGCCATGGCTCACGGGCCCAGCCGCTCCGCGGCATGTGGGATCCTCCCGGACCGGGGCACGAACCCGTGTCTCCTGCATCGGCAGGCGGACTCTCAACCACTGCACCACCAGGGAAGCCCTAGAAGTCTGTTTCTGAAAAATCATTTTTATTCTCTCAGGCCCCTGACAATAAATGAGTAACTATAAATAGTGCATGATACTTTGACTTTAAATTTATTTATTAATTTGAAAAATGGAGTACATGCCTCCAGTGGACTAGGAGCTGGAAATATGGCCGGAAATGAAATAGATCAGAGCCCATGCCTTCAGGAGCTCACAATGTTGTTTACGAATTGTACCAAAAAGTAAGGAAACAAGTAAACTATGTAAACTATAAGATAGTGGTCAAGAGAAGACAAAAGTAGAGAACTTTGACTTGGGAACAAAGACATATGAGAGAGCTGCCAGGGAAGGCCTGATTGGGCTGATATTATTTGAGTAAATACCTGAAGGAGGCTGGGGCAAGCCTGTGGAGACCTGGGGGAAGAGCATTTCAGACAGATGAAGTAGGCGGTGCAATGGAACTGCACCAAGAGAACAGCTGGCATCCAGGGAACAAATGAGGGGATAAGAGAGAGCCTCAGAATAACTCCAGGGTGCCCTGGGGACCAGAGCCAGAGCATCCACGCATCCTCACTCAAATGCTCACGCATAGCTATGGCTCAGTGCTTTCTGGATGCGTGTTTCTTCCTGTAGCAGACAGCTTTCTTCTCTTCACCTATCTATCTATCTATCTATCATCTCTGTATCTCTCTACCTCTCTATGTATCTAATCTTCCCTCGGTCTCTGTTTCTACTGATGTGTTTCTCCAGCTGCATTCTGTGTTGTGGCTTTCCAGGTTCAGATCCATTTCAGATGGTGATGGCGCTTCAAGTTCAAATTCAGGGAGGAGAGGCGCCTCCTCCTGCATCTTGCTGTGATCCACATCGGCATCGCCTCCTCTAGGGTAAAAGGGACAGAGGACACGTGGTCCACCAATAGGCAGCCTTTCACAGGGGCTTTAGGTGGGAGGTTTTCCTTGATAACTGTGTCAGTGTGTTTCAAATATTTCTACGCGTGTTAGAGGGCCTGGGGTTGGTGCCGAGTCTTCCCAGTGCCTTTGAGATGGGATTGAATGATTGGGACCAGGTGTCTGTGGCGCATTAGTTGAATGAGCATTACTTTGGGGCTGATGTAAATGGTTAAATGGAAAAGATTCTGCTCAATGACTCTTTTTGGATTCTGAGCTGTGTTGAATTTTGCCTCCCTGACTTTCCCATGACCAAAGGAAGGGGAGTCAGATTTCGGATAAAGATATTTAAACGAGGGCATCGATATAGGTTTTTAAGAAAATACTTTAAAGATATCATTTAGATAAGACCCAGATTTTTTTAAAAAGTATTTTCCTGTGCCTTATTGAGTCAATTTTGTGATCTCATTTTCAAAGTAAAGGTATTCAAAGGTATTTGAAAACAATTTTATGAAAAAGCATGGGAAACAAAGATTGTAAGAAAAGGAAAGAAAACCCCAGCACTCAGGGTAGAGACCATTGGCACAAAATTACTGGAAAGAAACAGAGGTAGAAGGACCAGATAAGTCGGGCCCAATTTGCAGAAGTTTTTCCTTGTTATATGGGAAAAAGTCACTGGACTTAAAATGAGACACAAAATGGTACTTCCAGCCAGAAAAAAAAAAAGCTACTTTAAAAAGTCATCATTATTTATCACCAAGAATCCATTTACTTCAAATGACTTTTTAAGTCTGGCTAGACAGTCTTTGAGTTTTGCTTAGCAAAATTGAAAGCCTTTAGGAAAAGGTTAAACACACAGTTTGTTTATGTAGATAGTAAGTCCGGTAAATATATTGAAAATTGGAACATCATCGTTTCCTACACTTAGACATGTAAGATCTCCCACGGCACCTGGAAATTCTTTTTTTTTTTTTTGTAGCCTACTATGTCTATTAGAAAGATAGATACGCATATATTTTTGAATAATCAGGCTTACAATGTTTATAAAAAAACACCATTAATAGAAAATAGCGACAAGACAGCGCATCTTTTTATTCAAAGTGTACAGAGGCTATGCCTAAGTGAGCCTCTGAAAGAGTCTAGTTTTCAGTGAAATCTATTTATTTTTAGTTATCATGACTCACAATCGGGTCATATAGTTGCTCCTATTCAGCAGTAGAAAGTTAGAAAAGATTAAATTAACTTGAAACATTATATACTTTTTTAGACATGTAGTAGATTGTCCTGACATTAGGTTAAGATAAAACAAAACATGTTTTATGTCTACATCTAAAGACCTCAACTGGAGGCTTCCCTGCTGGCGCAGTGGTTAAGAATCCGCCTGCCAATGCAGAGGACATGGGATGGAACCCTGGTCCGGGAAGATCTCACATGCCGTGGAGCAACTAAACCCATGCGCCACAGCTCCTGAGCCTGCGCTCTAGAGCCCGCGAGCCACAACTACTGAAGCCCAAGCACCTAGGGCCCGTGCTCCCCAACAAGAGAAGCCACTGCAATGAGAGGCCCGCGCACCGCAAGGAAGAGTAGCCCCCGCTCGCCGCAACTAGAGAAAGCCCACGTGCAGCAACAAAGACCCAACACAGCCAAAAATAAATAAAAATAAAAAAATAAAGACCTCAACTGGTAAAATTCAATGAATTCCACTATTTAAATATAACAATAAATCAGATTTCTCTGCTCAATCCTGTACACACGAGATGGCTGCATTCATAATATGTACATGAAAATACAACAATCAACCACAAATTCATAGCACTCCTCTCCCTGCACCACACTTTTTTCTTTTTTGATTGAGAAAAGAAGAGTATATGACTTTATCTCTTTACTATGTGCCTCCTGTAGCAATGGCTAATATAGAACCTGAAGCATAAGTATCTGCTGCTATAAACTTAGGTATTTTTCCTAAACTCTATAAGCTTCACCTTTCTTATCTATAAAAATGTCAGGGATAATTGTACCTAATTCACAGGGTCATTTTGAGAAATAAATCAAATGATGGCTAGAAGTCAGACAATATTTGGTTTGGCCATAGACAGCGCAGAATAAAAGTTAGGTGGTTTTTTTTGTTTTTTTTTTTAATTTCTATTGGAGTATAGTTGCTTTACAATGTTGTGTTAGTTTCTACTGTACAGCAATGTGAATCAGCTCTATGTATACATATATCCCCGCTTTCTTTGATTTCCTTCCCATTTAGGTCACCACAGAGCACTGAGTAGCTCCCTGTGCTGTACAGTAGGTTCTCATTAGTTATCTATTTTATACATAGTATCAATAGTGTATACATGTCAATTCCCATCTCCCAATTCCTCCCACCCCCTTTCCCCCTTGGTATCTGTATGTTTGTTCTCTACGTCTGTGTCTATTTTTGCTTTGTAAATAAGATTGTCTTTACCAATTTTTTCAGATTCCACATATATGCATTAATATACGATATTTGTTTTTCTCTTTCTGACTTACTTCACTCTGTATGACAGTCTCTAGGTCCATCCACATCTCGACAAATGACCCAATTTTGTTCCTTTTTGTGGCTGAGTAATATTCCATTGTATATATGTACCACATCTTCTTTATCCATTCCTCTGTTGATGGACATTTAGGTTATTTCCGTGTCCTGGCTATTGTAAATAGTGCTGCAATGAACAGAAGACTTACAGATGGCCAACAAATACATGAAAAAATGCTCAACATCACTAATTATTAGAGAAATGCAAATCAGAACTACAATGAGATATCACCTCACACCGGTCAGAATGGCCATCATCACAAAATCTACAAACAATAAATGCTGGAGAGGGTGTGGAGAAAAGGGAACCCTTGTGCACTGTTGGTAGGAATGTAAATAGATACAGCCACTATGGAGAGCAGTATGGAGGGTCCTTAAAAAACTAAAAATAGAATTACCATATGACCCAGCAATCCCACTACTGGGCATATACCCAGAGAAAACCATAATTCAAAAAGACACATGCTCCCCCGATGTTAGGTATTGTTATCATTTGTATATGTCCACGATTTATTTGGCTCTTTTCAGTGATTGGACTAGTCATTGGCCTGATCGATTATGCATGTAGCACAACTTTAGTTACTCAAGATATTTTATATTGAGACTGTCTTCTCAGTTCAGTAATTCTCAATGGGTCCCCAGTGGAAACCAAGTGTCATAGAGACAGCATTACATAGTGAGCAAGGCAAGGTATGGGCTGATACTGCAGAACTGGTTGCTAGTTCTAGCCTTGCCCATATTTTCTGGATGCTAGTCTTGCCTTGTATATAATGAGTCAAGCGTCACATTTGAGTTGTATTTTAATTCTTTTAATAGAGGTCATTGCTAAGCACAAAATTAGGTGTTTCATAAATGTTTGCTGAGTGAGTAAAAGGATCCTTCAATCAATGAAGTAATGTATAAGCTCTAAAAACTAATTTCCTTCCTACAAAAAAACGTGTAGGATTTTTTCAGGAGACAGTATTTGCACTCTTAAGAAAGATTCATTTACATGGTATTAAAAATCCGAGCTTTTTGGTTTGGTCCATGCAATGAAAAAAACTCTTATGTGACTGGCAATGGATCATATATATCAATAACCACAATAAAATCCCGTAATAAATAAAAGCCAATATACTTTTATGTTTTTTTCCTAAAATCATATACTTGATTGTAGCATAAATTCCATCTGACTTTCTGACTTTTCTTCCTGTTATGGGCTGTGTTTTCCCCCCATAATTTATATGTTGAAGTCCTAACCTCAACTACCTCGAAATATGACTGTGTTTGTAGACAGAGGTAATTAAGCTAAAAATGAAGTCATTAGAGTGGGTCCTAATCTAACGTGACTGGTGTCTTTATATAAGAAGAGGGTGTTCGGGCACAGAGAGGTACAGAGCAAAGAAACATGTGAAGACAAAAGGAGAAGATGGCCATCTGTAAGCCAAGGAGAGACATTCACTGAAGGAACCAACCCTGCCAGCACTTTGACCTCAGACTTCTAGCCCTAACAGCTGTGAGAAAATAAATTTCTGTTAAGTCACCCAGCCTGTGGTACTTTTTTACAGCAAAATAATACACTTTCCACCCAAACGTTACTCCAAATCTAATATTTTCTAAGAAACCTTTCCTGATAACTCTGGATTTTTGGATCTTTCCAGTCATCTTGTATTTTTGTTTCACTTTATGTTTTTCATGAATTTTATGTCTTCAAACTAATCACCAGTCCCAAAAGGGTATAAGTGATGTCTTCCCTGCTTGCGTATGTACCCATGTGCGTGTTCTCCACAGTGTCCGGCATACTTCTTCAAATATGTGATAGTAGATGTTTGATAAATATTCAGATTGATTTTAAATACTCATATATAGGGTTTGTATTAAAGATACAAGTGATTTTCAGTTGAATAGAATGATTCACTTTGGGATTTCCTTGGGTACATACTCTCAGCAATTCTGTTTCTATATCATGTTATGCCTTGTTAGCAGAGCTCTGCTGTAGTTGATTATTGGGTGATGTGAGAAGAGAGGAAGGGGTAAGATCCTGAAAGGGGATTTCATGAGCCTATTGAAAATTGACATATCATCTCTGCTTCCAAAGTATTTGTCTTGTCTACCCTGATGAAAAGTTTACAGAGAAAGAAGGTACTGCAAGGTTTAAAACATGTGATTGCCTCAAATCTGATATAGAGATATGAATTTAGAAACTTACCGTGTCTTTGAAAATCTTTTATCAATGTCTAAAGTTTTAACATAGGCACCATTGTATATCACGGGGGTTGACAGTAGAGGTATGAGATTTGCAGTGTCTGACTCTCGACAGTAATGAAGTAAGAGGAAAACGAGTGTTTTCCAAATAGCCAAGTTGTGTGTGTGTGTGTGTGTGTGTGTGTGTGTGTGTACACCCATATGTGTACACTATATACAGTGATATGCACACAACCAAATCATAGCTTTCTGTTACCACCACTGTAACTTTACCTTCCTCAGAAGTAAGCATCCGCTTCCCAAACATGTCAAATTATCCTTGAGTAAATACAAAATCATTTACATATTTCAAGCACCAAACGTCAAAGAGCTATTTATGAAGATAAACATTATTGACATTAAAAGTATTTCTGTCTGAGTTTAGATAAGCCAGAAAACAAAAAATATAATAAGCTCTCCTGGTCATATCAAGTAGGAACAAATTTGAAGTTGAGTAAAACTTGTGTTGAGATTTTTTCCATAAGACTTTGGTTTTCCAAAATTGATGCCTGCCAAGTTATTTTCCTTTGCCAATTTATAATTTGGCGAGTAGCTTTGCTTATCTATTTGTTGAACTCTGGATTTAATGTGTTCTCATGGGTCAGACTTGTGAGAACTGATTACTCAGTGAATTTACATGGAGGAGTAAATGAGAATGCTACTTTGAGGTAATTGAGTTTTATAGATGAAAGACAACCTTTTCAGGTTCAGGATCATGGGACACTGTGACTATTGTAGATTTCACATTTTCCCCCTGACCCAAGTTTCATAACTTTTCCAGATAGCTCTTTTTCCATTGAAGAAGCAAGATAGCTCCTGGCTTTAACCAATACCTGAAGGGTTTTTTTTCCACAAAAATAAATAAAATTAAAAAACAGGAATGGAAAGAGCTGAGAGTAGGAAATAAAAGGACAGCAAATCAGGTTATGATTTACATTCCTTTGAGGATTTTAAATTCATGTTTTGAAATTTTTCAGCCGATGCTGCTGATGATTTTTATAGTATTAGAGAGGAATTACATCCCAGGAAGTCTTTAATCAAGAGTTAGGACTGTGCCGTCGAAAGAACCCATAATTTCAAATTACTAAACATATGTTCCTCCCCACCCCCCTGCTTTGCTTCCTCTGGATGTAAAAGAGTAGTTTTTAAACAAAGATGCAAATTACTCTTTGTTCATGATAACTTTAACATGCTACTTAGTTTACCTTTTATAAAATGATCTGGTAATATAAACTTTACTACAGGGGGATGCAAGGACTGCTTTCCTATTTTAATTTTTGAATTAATAAGTGTGTTCTTAAGTGTGCACTTTCTGTTTTCAGATCTGAAAGACCTTTGAGTACGGAATGGGTTTTGATATGCTTGTAATGGAATCAGGGTTTTCAGAAACCTCAGACACCCAATTATCCTTGTTCCAGACAAGACATTACCTGTCCCTTTATCGGTTTCACTGTCTCCTATCTGTGCAACACTGAAGACCCGGTCTAATCTGGTGGGACAAACTAACCATTTAAAAGTTGAGAATGGAAAGATAAGTTAGGAGTTTGGTATTAACACAGACACACGACTATGTATAAAAGAGGTAAACAACAAGGACCTACTGTATAGTACGGGGAACTATATTCAATATCTTATAATAACCTAAAATGCAAAAGAATCTGAAAAAGAATATATATATGTATATATAACTGAATCAATTTGTTGTACACTTGAAACTAATACAACATTATAAATTAACTGTAACTCAATTTTTTAAAAAAAGGTTGAGAATGACCAAGGGTCCCAATAACGGTGTCAGGCTAGGTCTTTGACCATAATCACTTATACCTCTAAACAGTTAAAGATTGTGTTCATATGTAAGTTACAGAAAACCCTACTAAACAGTGGCTTAAAAAAATTTGATATTTTATTCTTCTCTCTTAACAAGAGGTCAGAATATTTCCAAGTCCGAGCATATATTTTGTGGGTCAAGAATGTCTGGTGGATGTGTCTGTAATTTTCTTGATTTTTACTTCATAGATACAATATGGCTGCTGAATCATTTACTCTCACATTCAAGTTCCTAGAAGCAGGAGGGAGGTGTAAAACATAGTAGAAAAGGAAGGGAGAAGGAAGAAGCAACATCTGTATCAGGAAAACAAACACTTTCCCCCAAATTCTTAGCAGCCTTTTTCCTGCACTTCATTGGCCAGGACAGTGACATGTGACCACTCTGAGGCAATGGAGTATGAGAAAGTGGGGTTTTTTCTTTCTTGTAGTAAAAAGAAGACAAAGAAAGGAGTACGAACGATCTTGAATAAGCAAAACTATAAAATCTGCCACAGACCAACCCAGAGTTTTACTACATGAGATTAATGAAGCGTAGAGCCTAAGGAAAGCTGCTTGACATCACAGCGAGCTCAGTAAGAATTCTCCCATCATGACTAATGATACTTATCCAGGGATAAACACATGTCTATGCATATATTCAGGGGAGAATGTTGAGTTTCCTCACAAATCCGAATCTAGCTGAACTTAGCATAATGGAATTTTTTACTTAGTTCCATCTTAAGCCCCATCTTATTACCCCCAAATTGCATACAAAACCTGAAGCTGTTTTGAATTACTTATTTGTAGAAACATCCTTATTGATGATTTTATATTTTTATAGGCTCAGAAATTGAGGACTTTTCATAATGTGTTGACACATTATACCCAGAGTTGTCCCATGGTAGAGAAAATTTCATCATGAAATAATAAGCCTCTGGTCATTGCAAATGTCCCAGGGTTGATGTGGTAGAAATTCTCATTTAGAGTGGAGGTTGGATCTCTGAAGTTCATCACAAATAGTATAAGAAACAAAGAACACCTAGAAAAATTAGAAGAATTGCAAGTATGGGTTCAGATCCACATCCCCAAAAAGGACCTGAGAAGTTTTGGTGCCATTGTGTACATGTTAATTCAAGTGTGCAACTTCTCTGCATTAAACGCATGCTCAGAGCAACGCTGAGAACTATAGCAATCTGTCTTGCATCAGAGAAATCCCACAGTGATATCTGCCCATTGATTTTCCTGGCATGGTTTGGTGAGATTCACTCTAACCACATTACTTCAGCTATGATATCACTGGGAAAGAACAGAACATATCTTTTCATAGTCCCACAGTTTTTTGCTCCATCCTGTAAGTGACACATGTTACCAGTTTTCTGTGGATGAGCTCCAGGACTTACAGAGCCTATGTTCTGTAGTCTTTCTGGTGCAGGAAAGAACTCCTTGCCCTTTCCCCAAGCCCCTCTCTTCTCTCTGGCCCCATTCACCCACATGGGCTAGCCCTGCCTACTCAAAAAATACATGCATATCCTTCAACAAGGCTTCCACATTTCTGGCTCCGTATTACATAATTCTAGCACCTGGAGCGAACAAGAGAGAGTGTACATATTGACAGTGTCCCAGGATGGGCTAAATGAGCAATGTTTTGAGGAAGTTAGGCTATGATGAGAGTCAGAGTAGAAAGCTAGAATAATGTTGTCAAAGTCGTTTAGTTCAAATAAATGATGGAAGCTGTTTATAAGTTATAATAGCAAATGAATGATATGAGATTTTAATAAAATGCTAGTTTATAAATATAAATAAATATAAGTAATAGTTTGTAAATAATAGACCTACATTATTCTTGAGTTTTGAGGTCAGTGAGGTATTTATTCCGCCAATGGTCAAAGCACTGTTGGGATGAAATAAACAATAAATAATGGAAAACAAAGCAATTTTAATAGTTTGTTCAATGGATATCCTTGATTGAATTTCCTTTTTTGGACCTGCTTTTCAAGCTAGTTGGGGAATTTTCAAGAAAAACAGTGTTTATAGTGGCAGAATTAACTACAAGGAAGTGTAGTAGGATATATTATCACATGTTCCCGCCTGTTACCATGTGAGGGGCAATGTTTCCCTGGGAGCATTAGATATACCCACGCTTGTTGACTTTGGAGTTGGCCTGATTCTCGTTTTGGCCAAAAAAAGTGACAAGACAGGATATGTGCCACATCCCATCAGCAGCTTTAAGAACGATTGAGTGCTTCCACCATCTCTCTTGCTCTTTCTCTGTGCCACAGAATGACATGCCATAAATTAGACCAGCTTGTTCACCCTGGTCCCCAAATGAGAAGAGAGCAGGGCAGAGTTGAAATCGTTAATTCACAGCATGAACTCGAAACATCGATAAAAAATAAGTTCATGAGTTAGACATACATTTTTATTGCTTAAGTCTCTGGGATTTTAGGGTTATTTGTTATTGCATCAAAGCTGACTACTATGGAACTTTTTATGCTTTCTTGTTTTAAAACTGGGTACCACCCTCACTGGACTGCTTCAAAGAGCCCAGAATAATTTTTCCTCTCTCTCCTCTTAGCGGACCATATCTCAACTGCTCTGGATGGAAACATTTTACCTTATAACTTAAAGAGGACCAAGGGAATATAAAATGCTGGGTCTTTTCCTCCTTATGATGTGTGGAAATTCTCGGAGTTAAAACAGGTTTATCTATCTGGAGGGGGTGATGGGCAGGCATAGAGTAAATGCCAACGACCAAGAAGGTGATGCTAACATTTTCTTAAACAAAGAT
The DNA here is from genome assembly GCF_002837175.3 of Physeter macrocephalus. Lineage (NCBI taxonomy): Eukaryota > Metazoa > Chordata > Mammalia > Artiodactyla > Physeteridae > Physeter > Physeter macrocephalus. The sequence continues at coordinate 65,231,063 of NC_041226.1, forward strand.
CATCTTTTTTATACTAACCCTTTGCAATATGAGAAGGAAGGATATCTATAGAATAGGTTATATGCATAGTTTATTCACTTTGGGGATGTAATAAACCGTTATTGACTTTTTGGACTTGAACATTATTCTGTGTGGCACATTTTATAATAGCTTGTGCTCCTTCCTTGGCAGACTATTTGAACCTCTCATTCCCTAAAATCTTTTAAAGTAATTGCTGACTGCAGGAAAACTGATAAAATTGAATAACTAGAGGTCTCTTGCTGCGATGCTTTGCCAGAATAATTCACATAAGCGTTGTGATATAGGCCCTTTGAAACTTTCCTTACTTTCCTTTCCCCTCATACTTTTCAAGGGAAGATTTATCATCTCAGGTTACACAGGTGAAATATAGTACTTATTATTTCCAGATAGTGTCCTAAATGCAGAAGCCCCAGGTAGAGTTCTATAGGAAATGTGCTTCCTGGAGAAATGGTGAGGTTAAGCATTTGCATCTTCTGTACAGTTGTAATTAAATAATAAGGTCCTTGCAGGCAGTGGATTTAGGAATGAATCTTTGTACTGTTTGAGAAGACTGCTAAAAGCCAACACATCTTGCCACCTGAAAGTGAAATTCTCAACCCAAAATGAATTACTAGAACAGGTTGATTTTGCTTGAAGAACATTCTCTTGAAAGAAGAATGACATTCAGGCAACATGACCTCCATATGTGGCTGTCATATTAGCTATGACAAATGGGACATTCCAATGGTGTCCAGATTGCTCAAGTTATTTTGGATGATGCAAGACAGGTTACTCACCTTAAAAAACAGACCTTTCAAAGTTCACAAATTGCTGAGTTTTCCAAAAGAAATCCAATAATAAAGTCAACATTAACCTTCATCTACACCATAGAAATATAATGCTGCATTTTAGCTTGTAGTTAAAATGCATCTGAGTTTGATGTGTATGAGAATGTTCGTATCACACTACTGTAATATTGCACTGAAGTTGTCAAGTAGATCAACAAAATGCATATACCATTTAGTGATATGACATTTGGTGATATGTAACTCCCTTGGGACTAACATACTCTGTTGAGACATAACCCTCTTATAAGCTTTCAAATATTCACAACAATCAAGTTAGGTTAATTGATTAACGATGTTTCAGAGATGTAGATAATAGATTATTTATATACATGTTATATATATATGTATACATATACATGCATACATATTCATGTATATATTCAAAAGTCTAAACTTTGACAAAAGCAAAAATTTGTCATGATTACTTTTTTAGCCAATACTGTGTTTTCAATTAATTTAGTCTTTTTTTTTTTTGAAAATGTAAAAACTATTGAAAAGTTTGAATCTTATTAAAAAGGAAAACGAATAGCATTATCTGTCTTTGGACATAAAGTAATCACTTTCTTTAAGTAGCACCTGTACTCTCTTTCCAAAATACACTAGTCATTTTAGCTTAACAGCTCTAATAAGATCCTTTCATTGCCATCTGTGTCTCAGACTTGCAGGCATTTTAGGTTTTATCATGGAAACAAGTGTCAGAGCTACAGTTGAACTTGATTAAAGATGACAACAAATTATAACTGTATACGAAAATCAACGATGACTGCTTATACCTTGAGAATGGGCTTTTAAAATGAAATCATAGAAAATGGTATAAAGTTCACTTTACATGTATAATAATGTGTCAAAATAACTGGTTAATATTTATCTAAGTTTTATTTCCCTATGATAATCATTACTTATTCCAAAAATATTTGTATAAGTTAATAGCAATATTCATCTACTCAGTCAACACTTATTTAGCTCCCTTTTTGGAGCTAAATACTAGATGCTAAGGATTATAGCAGAACAAAAAAAAAAAAGCAAAAGAACAACAAAATGATCTGCCATCATGGTGCTACATTCTAGTGAAGGTAAGAAACAATAAAGAAATAAAAAATTTAAAAATTAAAGTTTGTCAGATAATTCTAGGTACATGAAGAAAAGTAAAGCAAGGTTGGTGGGAGAATGAAAGGGGGTAGGGGTGATATTTTCAAGTGGGCACTTAGGAAATGCCTCACTGGAGGAGATATTGAGCACAGTATCCCAGGCTGAGAGGAGAGTAAGTGCAAAGGCCCTGAGGTAGGAGCATGCTTGGAATATTCCTTGAGCTTTAAGAACACCAGTGTGGCTAAAGTGGGGTGGGGTGACATAGTAGGAAATGAGAATCCTTGAAGAGCCTGGGAAAATCATGTAGGGCCTTGTGGAGAAATGAAGGTTTTGAAACTTTCTCTGAGAGAAGTGGGGCATTATAGCAAAGTTTCAAGCGATCCATAATGTTATATGACTTATTTTGAGAACAGATTATGGGGCTGGGGTCAAGAGTAGAAGCAGGGAGAGTAGTCAGGAGGCCTTGAAATAAACTAGGTAGGAGAAGGTGGTTGCTTGGTTCCTGGTGGGATCACGAAGGTAGTAGGAATGGTCATATTCTACAACTATTTGGAACGAGATTGTACAAGGTTTAGTGACAGTTTAGTTTTCCCCTGTGAAAGAAGCAAAGGAGTCATGGATGATGCCAAGTTTAAAATCATTGACATTTTTTGGATGGCAAAGCCAGAATGAGTGATCTCTTGAAAAAAGTAATCTTATATCCCCAGAGTTTTGAAGCCGAGGGGATTTGTACACAGAGCTCACAGATTTTGCAATCTGGAATGGGAAGTTTTTCATCTTTATTTTTAGAAATTTAGCATTTTCATTAATTATGAAAGTAGACAACAAACAACTGTAGAATTATCAGTAGCTGTGACTTTATCACCAATAGAATTCACACATATATTCATAGTACATTACATTTGTAGGTGCAAATATCTCAAAATGTCATTAACTCATCACTACTTCCCAATAATTATTAGCAATTAACTCTGCTGCCAGACTTTATTGTTTAATGTGTTAATAAAGAACCACATCTATCACAATTAAAATGTCTTGATAATTTCAATTCAGCATAATTGTTTCCTTTGTGATAATATGTGTTTTATTTTAGGCATTTTTTCAGACATTATTCTGAGAAGTTGTCCATAGACTTCAGGAGAATGCCAAAAGGATCAATGGCACACAAAAAGTTAAAAACACTTATTTTAGCCACATGCAATAGCACACACCATTGGAGAGTATGCTAGTGTGCACTCTCGAAGTTACTATAGATGATGATGATGATAATAATTAATAATAATAATAAATGATGAATCATTGTGTAATTACTGTGTGCCAGGTACGTTATCTGTTTTCCATAGCAAACCTATGAGGCAGAGGTTATCACCATTTTATATAGAAGAATATTGAGGCTTAGAAAGGAAAACTTCCGTAAGATTATACACCTTGTAAGTAGAGATTCAAATTTAAGTCTGTTTCCTAAATGTGTGCTCTTTACCAAAAAAATACATTGCTTCCTACCATGGAAGGATCACAACTGATCATATAAAATAGCATGTAGGGACCTTGAACAAACGAAAGATGAAGCATTCTATAGCCATTTTTTAGGGAGAAAGGACAGAATAAAAGCAGTGAAGGAAGCATTTTCCTATGACAAAGAAAATATTTTCCCTTTTTATGGAGGGGTATGGTGAGTGGAATTAAAATAGCATTACTTCTTTTCTGATTCTTTAAATCATGTGTGTTCTTTGTAAAGCATGTGCATCATTCACAGAGATGTAAGGAAGAGGAAAAAAGTCCACTGGAATACAGTTGATGAGGCAACCACTGTTAACATTTTGGATACTGTCCTTTCATATGTCTCGTTTTTTTATACATACATACATATGTATACTTTTACATAAGTGGGGTTAAATAGTGCATCCTTTTTTTAGAAGGAATATTATCTCTTTTCTCCCATACTGCCTTCACAACTGTATCTCATTTCTCATTCCCACACACCCACTCTTGCGGGAAGCCATGCTATTCACCTAACACATGTCTTCCACTGCAAGGGCACAGATGGGATTCGGGCAACTGTTGACTGAGAATAAGTGTGGCTCAGCATAGAAGGGTGTGAGCCAGGCACACTGTATTCAGACTGCCTGTGTTTGATGTAGGGCTCTACTGCTTACCATGCTTATTATCCACCTTTGAGCAGCATACTTAAGACATCATTTCCTCATATGGAATATTACTCAGCCATAAAAAAGGAATGAAATTAGGTCATTTGTAGAGATGTGGATGGACCTAGAATCTGTCATACAGATGAAGCAGGTCAGAAAGAGAAAAACAAATATTGTATATCAACGCATATATGTGGAATCTAAAAAATGATAGAGATGAACCTATTTGTAGGAATAGAGATGCAGGCTTAGAGAACAGACATGCAGACACAGGTGCTGGAAGGGGAGGGTGGGATGAACTGGGAGATTAGGATTGACATATATGTACTACCATGTATAAAATAGCTAGCTAGTGGGAGCCTTCTGTATAGCACAGGGAGCTCAGCTCAGTGATCTGTGGTGACCTAGATGGGGGGGATGGAGGGGGGAGTGGGAGGGAGGTCCCAGAGGGAGGGGATATATGTATACATATAGATGATTCACTTCGTTGTACAGCAGAAACTAATACAACATTGTAAAGCAATTATACTCCAGTAAAAAAAATATGGGGATGACAATACTATTTAATACTATTTACCTCACTGAGGGTGAGTTTTTAATGAGTCATTGCATGAAAACTTTATACGGTAGTATGTGCTCAGAATCAGAAGCTGTAATTGTTGAGCTGCTGTCTTGCAGTCCTAGGTTGCTCCCTTCATCACACCAGGGCAGGTCCAAGGCACATGTAAGTGGTTCTTGTTTAACTGGGGACGACCAGCAGGGGAACTCAAAGCCTGCCTTCCACTTGGACATATTAGTAACATTCTCTGCATTTACTGTTCAGATCTCAAAGTATATCAAGACATTGTTTAATAAACGGGTGATACAAGTCACATGACATACAGATTTGTTTTCAGGAATAAAGCAGCACAATGAATTTTATAGGGAAGGCTTAAAACACATCTAGTTGGATATTTTGATAAACTAATTTTTTCAAGTATTTAATTTTTATTTCTCTGACTAGATCCTGTTAAGAAAACCAAGATTTTAGGTCATTCCTATCTCTCACCCTTTATTTTTCGGCCTTCAGGGCTAGCCAGGGGCTATAGGGACCAAAGCCTTTTACTAATTGCTGTCAGATTGGAGTTGACCGATTAAAGGGGAAAAAGAAAGAAGAAAAACAAAACAGGGCATAATTTGCTAGGGAAGATTGTTTAACAGAATTTTACCATTTTTCTAAGAATTTCAGCACTAGCAGTGGTTTCATCAGCTTTCGTATATTAAGAGAAAAGCATGAGAGGTGAGATGTTAACAGAATTCTAAGGAAAATATTTACTTGCCAACTAAAACAGGTTCACACCTGTTTTCACTTGATCTGTGAGCTTCACTTAAAGATAAAACATGTTTTCACTACAAATCTGGAAAATGTCAGAGAATGAACCTGGAAGGCAAGTAGGTTGGAACTATCGTCTTCATTAAAATATGACTGGATATTGTATGCATGGTTCTTTAGTGATTATTATATTCTTGGGCCATATATATTCACATGCAGTGAGTTCCTTGAATTTCATGTTCATTGCTTAATATACTTAGTTTTATTCATTCACAAATTCCGGTCTCCTCGCTGAACATTTAGTAAAAGCATATTCATGATTTAATGGACCTCAAACGAATCTCTTCTTAGCCTCCAAATGTTATATATCGCCTCATGCAGCGCATCTCCATGCCCACGAGCATGCTAGCTGAGCTTCTCCCATACTCCAAACCCCTGCGTCTTTTCCTGAGTTGAGTATTATTCCATACATCCACATCTCCCTGCTCTCAGTGGGGCATTAACCTTTTGTCTTCAGAAAACAGGCGTTAATGATTCCTATGTCCTTGTTCTGAGTGGCAATTTATCACTTTATGTAATCCTATCAGCTTGTAAATATGGAATATATTAGTTCTCACTAAATACATTATCTTGTCCAGTTCCCCATTAAAGCTTACCTCCTACGTTTCAACCTGTGAGCCTTTGGAAATTAATCTGTACTGTATTTCCTTTAGACTAAGCTACTTCATTATTTTAAAAAGTTTATACCGTTCGAAGTTTGGAAATTATACTTATTCTAGAAATTTTTTTTAAATACCAAATAAGGTCATTCGTGAGAGTCATCACTAGAAGACATATATATATATTTTTTTGTTTTTGTTTTTATTACTCTAATTGCCCTTAATGTAGTATTTTCACTGGAATCCACTTCTTAGCCATCTAAAGAAATCATCTGCGTATGTGTCACAGCATTACTTACAACAGTGATCATTTAGAAAAGAAGTACTACTTAAATACATTATGATATATTCATATTATGTAATAGTTACGCATCTGAAGAGCAAAGTTTATGCTTTAAGGACAGTTAATAGAATAGGAAAATGTTCACTGCATTTCATTAAAATAAATAAGCAGATTATAATTTGTGTAAACAGTAGGATTACAGGATACTTTTTTAAGACTCTTTGGGTAGGCAGAGAAATTAAAAGGAATGAAATATACTGAAATAGGAACAATCGTTAACCATTGCTGTGGTGAGATTATGGGTGACTCAGGTTTTGTTTTTGTTTTTCTGTATTGTGATCACGTATTATCAATACCTTTTTTTTTTTTTTTTTTTGTGATACGCGGACCTCTCACTGTTGTGGCGTCTCCCTTTTGCGGAGCACAGGCTCCGGACGCGCAGGCTCAGCGGCCATGGCTCACGGGCCCAGCCGCTCCGCGGCATGTGGGGTCTTCCCGGACCGGGGCACGAACCCGTGTCCCCTGCATCGGCAAGCGGATTCTCAACCACTGCTCCACCAGGGAAGCCCTATCAATACTTTTGTAATCAGGAGCAAACAAATTAATCAATAACTAGTGGCCCAGAAGCAGACATTTCTTTCCTGCATTCTTTCCCCAAATGAAGTAGTTTGGTGGAACTTAGTCAAATGGAGTCCTATTCAGTGAATCCTCTTATTAAACACACAGCCAAAATTCTTTCAGCATGCCACAGATTTCACTTGAGAACATTCAAAGCGATAGCACAAAAGCAAAGGGTGCAATAGTGGGGTTATAGAAAGGTTGGAGGGAAGAACAAGAAATGGAAATGAACAAGGGACGTCTGGGTGGAGAGAGCGGGTAAGAATGTGAGGGTGGGTGTTGGGGGCAGAGGAGTGGAGCGCAGAAGCCGGCCTCTGGGCCGGGCCCAAAGGAAAAAGTCTCACTTCAGAAATGGCTCAGATGCTTTTTCTGAAAATATTCTGACCTTAATGTTTCATGATCAGTTCCAAGTTAAAATATGGGGAGATTCTACTGTGTTCTTTTGCTGGGTATTTTGTAGAGGACCAATCTTTTAAATTGACATGAATGCATAAAAAAATGATTTTTAAAATTTCTGTTGGAAACACAGTAGGTGCATCTGAACCAAAGGTTACATAATTGGTTGTGTACCAAAATTCCTTCCAGCTAGGAGAGAAGAAATAAGAGCCATTATTCCTAAACTGATAGAAAATCTCTGTGCTTTTGCCAAAGGGGAGACAACCTTGGAGAAGATTTTTGTCTTTTTTAAAAACCCAAGAAGTGATCATTTCTCTGTTAACACTTGGACGCCAGGCCTGCCCAAAAAGGAACAAGGAAGGCTCATTGGTCATATGGCTCAGATCCCATCTTGCTCTGCCATGTTTTAGAATGTCCCCATTTACTGCCTATCACCCTTCCCTTTCCAGGGAAAATAATATGATCTTCGTGGGTATATGTTTACAGTGTAGGAGACATCATTTATTTCTCAATTCAGAGCACTTCTGGACTTATAATTAGTTGCTGGGAAGTAAAGAATGGTCTGTTTTATTTTGAATAGGCCTTGGATAAATGATAGCAAGACGTGTATCTTTCTATTCTTCAGAGTCTAACATGACAGTTTATTTATTTATTTATTTATTTATTTTTGGCTGCGTTGGGTCTTTCTTGTTGCGCGTGGGCTTTCTCTAGTTGCGGCGAGCAGGGGCTACTCTTCGTTGTAGTGCGCGGGCTTCTCATGGTGGTGGCTTCTCTTGCTGCAGAGCACAGGCTCTAGGTGCACGGGCTTCAGTAGTTGCAGCTCGCGGGCTCACTAGTTGTGGCTCGCTGGCTCTAGAGCGCAGGCCCACTAGTTGTGACGCACTGGCTTAGTTGCTCTGCGGCATGTGGGATCTTCCCGGACCAGGTCTTGAACCCGTGTCCCCTACATTGGCAGATGGATTCTTAACCACTGTGCCACCAGGGAAGTCCCACATGACAGTTTTTTATCATCACACTAAGCACACATCTGCTAGCCATTTAAAAGAAAAAAAAAAATACTACAAAGGACTAATCTGGTCCCCACCATCCTCAAATACACACAGTTACAGAAGGGAAGGAGCTCTAGTATATGAAGGAAATAATTTCCGTTGGAATGGCATTCCCTTTAGACATTTTAACATGATTTTTAGTTTTAAAAGAGTCTGCAAATTTATAAGCACAAAAAACTAATTTTTGAGGGGCAGCTCCCTCTATTAGCGGTAATAGAATTCAGGGATAAAAAGAGAGCCAAATGGTAAACTATAGAGATATTCCTCTTGTCATGTCAAATGATATGACCAAATAAAATGGCTTGTGAATTTACTGAAGATCATTAATCAAATTGATTAATGACCTGAGGTAATGTGCTTGGATTTAGTAAAAGTTGTTGAAAAGGTAATCCCAAACTATGCTTTTAGTTTATATTCTGTTTTTTCGTTAATAAGTATAAACTGAAGACAGTTTCCACATTGGAAGAGTGAATGCTGTGGATTGTTTGTAAACTGGCCAACAATGTACTTTAGTCAGTTTTTCTTGGCAAATTTATGCTTAATGTCATCCATTGCCAGAAATCTGTTCCATAATGATGTCATCAACAGTTTGGGATGAGAAAAAGCTAAAAGAATGCAGATGGGAAAGTAATTCCTGCATGTTTTATTAACCATATGTGTTTTTCCCCTCTGATTTTTCCTTATTGGGCTATCAAACTAAAATTCTCGTTTGAATCTGGGATAGTCTTTTAAGTTTATTTTCATTCCCCGCCCATAGTGAATGATAATGATGATATTTTCTTGTTGAGTGTTTCATTAAAATATTAATTAGGCCCTATAACTTGTGAGAAACTTGTTTTCATTATAATTTTAGATGGAACAGATTATAATTTTAGATAGAAGTGCCAGGAGGTTGTATCCCTAGCATCCTGTATCATGATGTTGAGAGAGTGAGGAAATAATGAGGCTTTTTGGTTACCTGTTATCATGATGTGAAAAAAAAATAACAGCAAACAAAACTTGTGCTTGAAAAACAAAGTAATAGTGAAGTCGTCCTTGCTATCATAGCGTTTATGGTACAACACAAGGCTAATACCATGTCAACATAAGTGTATGTGAGACCCCATTAAAAGGTATTCAGTTACCCTAGAGACCCACTGACTCATAGATTCTCTGTGACATTCATGGGGTTATCAAGATATGGCCTTGGAATTTCTTTGACTATCCATCTACGTTTAATAAGCTGAACTATCTTTAAATACCATGTGTTGGAGTGAAAAAAACTGGGTTACGTGCCCCAATATATGCAAAGTTATATTTTGTATGTCGTTCAAGCATTTATTTCTTTAAGGTTGAAATATACTTATGTGAATAAATGTGATTATAAATACATCTTTATAAAATTGATGTTTCTTCAATGAATATTTATTACGCACCTCTTGTGGGCAAGGATAGGCTGCCCTTAGTTGTGTCTTCATTGAGGTTGATGTCTGGAAGGGATTTAAGACAAGTGTTGAAATGTCTATGGTACAAGGTAGAAAGTGGTGAGTTTTGTGAAAAATTTAAAGAAAACAGAAGGAGCTATGGTTATTCATGAGAAGGAGATGGGGAACTTAGCTGGGGAAGGTTATTATTAGGAACTCAGGGGAACTCAGGGATAGCCTGAGGCCTGCTGGGACTGGATACAATTTAGGATGTGCTCCAGGCTCAGATTCTTCTGGGGTCTGGATCATCTCATTATGCTCTGAGTTAAGAGGTTTCATTGGGTCCTCCCCATCATGAATACTAAAGTCCTTTCAATCTGTGATTCTTCCATTACTGTCACTGCAAATTGTTTACTTCAAATCACAAGCCTTTTGCTTATTCAAACTTTAGCTTATTTGCAATTTCAGTTCACTCATTGTTTTTTTCTTGCTCACATGTCAATTTCTGCTCTCAGGACCAACAGCGTGGCTCTCTATCTTGCCTTGTTCAAAGTCTTGAGAGACAATCTAGTGGGCCAGCTGGTCACCGCCCTGAGTGGACAGCCCATCAACTGGTGTCTGTGGATCAGATACCCATTCCTGGTGCAGTCACCACCATCCAGGGATTTGAAAGCAAATGTCTTGCTGCCTAACCATGGGACTCTTACCTTGGCAGAGACTGCGAGGAAAGACTCCTTCCCAAACGGGCTGCAGGATGTTGGCACCTATCTGGAAAGTGGTTCAGCGAAGACATTATGAAGGAAAAGATACATGAGTCGCCCTCATCTACACTCTTGCTTCTCTCCTTTTCTTCTGTTAAAATGGCAGAGGTGCCCCTCATACATTCCAAGTCCAGCCCATCCACCTGTGTGCCCTGCAGCCTATCACCTCCCCCATAATAAGAGCTCCTGCTCTTGGATATTTTTTCTTCTTGCAATCATATGATAGAGGCATAAGGCTTCTCACGTATCTTGTTGAAAGAAAATTACTGAAGAGAAAAAGGAATCAACTTTTGAGTGTTGAAGTTACCAACCTATGAGAATGAAGTGATGACATTATTAAATATATTCACACAGGAAATAAGAAATAATTGTCTTTACTGAGCTTATAGCATGATCTTAGCAATACAACCCAGAGTGGAAGTGATGTGTCGTGATCATCTGTGATTATCTTTGGCCTCATTTAGCTGACACTTTATTATCTTTAAACTGAGGCACAGATACTTAATGGTGTCCACACTGATGATATGATACTGACAGCTGTGAACTGCATAGGCAGTATTCCATAGACTGATAAAAATGTTTTTGCTATTACAGTCTAGCAAATAAGATCAAGGCATTAGCCTCTGACCATGGTATTTTATGTTAGACCAGGTCAGTATTCCATAGTTTGAGCATCAATGTTCCTTAAATAAGTACTCCACATGTGAACTTTGTAACATACACCAAGATAGTATAGTTATTATACCCCCGAATGCAGGGTCACGTGGTTGGAAGGTACCTAAAAGTTATGTAGTGATATCATGTATCTAATGCCGAACTTCCTTTTGCCCCGTGATGGCTGTCCAGCCTCTTTTGAATCTGTTCAGTGATGAAAAGTGCAGTACATTAAGGCTTTGTTTCTGTAAATGGCAAAATAAATTCTATAACTGATTTTGTTGTTGACTCTTAGCACCTTTATATTTCCCTTCAAAATTTTCAAAGGAGCCTTACAGTAAGATCAATAGGTAATGAGTGGCTTTTAGTCATCTCTTTCAATCGCATAATCAAATAATATTAAGTTGAATTTTATGAATCTACTATCTTTGTGGGTCAAAAGTCACAGAATGTCAATGATTTCATATGATTTAATGTCATATATTTTTTAAATTATTTTGTCCAACTATTTTCCTTCACTTTTTTTCTGAAGGGTAGTATTTAAAAGAGTTTTAGCTTACTTTGTAAAATAGACTCTAAATCAAACACAACTCCTGGTGTTTTTTCATTTGGATGGTTATACACAAACTATAAATTGTCTTTTCAGAAGTAATGAAAAAATATACAAATGAACAGTGAGATTTTGATTCTCTGCTGTTTATGACAATGCTAAGACTCTTAGGCCGATTTAGCTTCTATTAAGTTTTATGAAATTTCTCTTTAGCTTTCTTCCTTGAGAAATCCAGAATTATTCTGGAATGCAGATGAAGTACCCCATATGTATATAGTTAAGGGCAGCTGTCAGCTTCAATTAAAGAATCCCGGACAGCTATGTTTATGGAGACCAGAAATCTATTATTATAGGAAGAAAAGGGAAGCAACTCCTGTCATGTGGTTAAAATGCAATATTTTAAATATCCAATATCTTTTGTAACTTTATTTCATAGTACATTATGTGATTCAGTATCTACGCATAGTTCTGGTGAATAGATACCCATGTTTTAAGAATTGCATCATATTATCTTCCTTCAAATAAAATAATGAAGCCTTCAGGAATAGATATTACACTGAGATTATTGTCTTAGAAAAAGAAAAAGGAAATAAAAATATTTGATGCAAAATTCCTATTTTTCATAATCCTCAAGGGTTGAGTTACCAAATAATTGGATTCCAAATCTCTTTCTGCTGCACTTCAAATTCTCTATACTAAATCTTGATTTGGGAGGAGATCTAAGGAATCTGAATTGATGTAAGGTAATTTTGTAGCCCAAAACTTGTAAATACGGTTTTATTTTCCCAAGCAGATATTGAGAAGGCAATGTGAGAAATGTTATAGTTGAATCTACATAATTGGGTTTTCAAAATAAAGACCCTTACCATCAGGCTCTTGGCTGTAGAAAAGAACTGGGTTTCACGCGAATGTGTTATAGACTTCTTAGGAAATAGTAGTCAATTAGTTGTGTCAAATGATTGCATTCTGTTATAGCCCAGCCTTAGAATGAGCCTTCGCTATAATCATGCTCTCCAAATGAATGAAATGAAATGAAAAAAATCCTTAGAGCTGTGAATACACACACACACACACACACACACACACACACACACACACACACACATATACACACACACATACTTTTTGACACACTGAGAAGACAGATAAAAACATAGAAGGAATTCAGTTTTCTGGTAGGAGAAAAATAATGTCAAGTGCTGTATATATACATAGCAAAATTCTGACCATAATTTTTGGAAGCAGAAGTCTTTGATCAAATCCATTTTCCAAGGCTATCCGTAGCCACTGACTACTCAGATAAAAGGCCACATATGCGTGGTTTTTTTTTTTTAAACATTCCTAGTCAATTCAATAATTGTTTAGGGTTAATAGGCATCTGTAGTATCATAAGTTCAGTCCAAATACCTGAATACATTAAAGATGCATGAGTGTACCTTTGGGTGATTACATTCTGTTCTTAGGTCTGTCATCATTTCCCACCAAATCACAGTTTTTGAACCTGCTTCTGTGCACTCGGATGATATACTGTCAGCACTCATAATTGCAGGTTAGCTGATGTTTCTGCTTTAGGACTTCCTTGAAAATGTGCATACGTAGAGAAGCGTTAAGTTGATGTGAAAAACCAAAGAAGTTCACAAATACTAGAGATTTCCTCAGTCCCTCCATTTAAATATGCACGTGCACGCTCTGGCTGCAAATTCCTTCTAACTTATATTACACAGGTTAAGCCACCAGAAAGAGGCAAATGACTCTTTCAGAGCCTAATTCAGAATTCCTTTAACATTATTCCTGCAACAACAGACACACAGCTTCCTCCCAAAGGGATGCCATCCAAATCAGGTATTGCATATGGAAGCAAGGAGGGAGCCTGGGTCTCCAGTTTCTCTGAGTGGTACCTTGCTCCACCTGTTCAGGCAGACCCATCACTTCACAGTCCCGCAAACTAAGGGCTAAATCAATGGTTCTCAAACCTGGCACGTTAGAATCTCCTGGGGAGCCATTAACAGACACCAATGTCCATACTACGTTCGAGACCAATTAAGTCAGAATCCCTCAGCATGGGGCCTGGACATCAGCATCCTCTAAATGCCCCTCCAGGTGATTGCAGTGTGCAGTCAGGTTGAGAGTTGCTGGGCTAAATGGTAAATTTAAACTTAATGGAGGAAAAACAAGATCACGCCCATAAGCACCATTAAAACTCCAGTTTAAGAAAAGGAAAACGATATAGAAGTCCTAATTGCTCTCAGACATTTTAAATCTGTTAGAGTTGACTTTTTCTAATAACGTCACAAGAAACAAATTCAAAATACATCTCACCTCTTCCTGTTTGTCTAATTGAAAGATTTTTATAGAAACACCATAATATATTTTCCTGTCTTGGTTCTAATCCATGCTTATTGAATAGTGGTGAATTTCTTTGCAAGGTTTCAATGTTCAGTTGATCTCTTTTACAATGTCATCGGGGGGTTTTTTTTGCTTGTTTTTGTTTTATATTGGAGTATAGTTGATTAACAATGTTGTGTTAGTTTCAGGTGTACAGCAAAGTGATTCAGTTATACATATACGTGTTATCTATTCTTTCTCCGTTTTAGGTTATTACAGAGTATTGAGCAGAGTTTCCTGTGCTACACAGTAGGTCCTTGTTGGTTGTCTATTTTAAATATAGCAGTGTGTACAATGTCATGTTAATGCATAGAGCTCGACAATGATCCCAGGCTAGTCTCCACAACAGATTTGTCTCACCTCTTTCCCTGTCGCCTGTCCTCTGCCCCCTGCCAGCATGCATCATAACTTTACAATCATTACTGAACTCAAATAACAGAACAAGAGCCTGCCCCTAAACTCAGCCAATATATTAGGGTATGTTAATTAATTAACTTATTTTTTTTTATTGGAGTCAAATTGCTTTACAATGTTGTGTTAGTTTCTGCTGTACAATGAAGTGAATCAGCTATATGTGTACCTATATAGCCTCTCCCTCTTGGACCTCCCTCCCACCCCCCCATCCCACCCATCTAGGTCATTACAGTGATGTTTATTAACACACTTGTGGAGAATTTGATTTCTCTAGAGTAGAAGGAGGACCAGTGGCTTTTGAGTTTGCAACTCTCTCTCTCCTTCTATCCTTGAGAGAACTTCATAGAGAGAAGATGGATCCTTTATTGCCTCTCTCAATTTCTATAGGAGAAACTAGGTTTAAACTTCTAGGACTGGTTGATCGCCCTTCCCCCTTTAAGCATTTAAACCCTCTTTTTCCAAAGAAGAAGAGGGTTTTCCATCCTGTGTCTGAGTCCAGTATGATGTTGGCAATAAATAAATGTTCAACGATATGGATATTTTTGTTTGTTTCAGGAGATATTTGCTAAGACTTTGAATATCACGTTTTGTGTATGCACGAGAATACTTATTTAACTCCATATAAAAATACATCTGCCAGAGGGAATGATTTTACTTGGAGTTGTTATTTAAATTTGGGTTAGAATAGCCTAGTTTTAAAAGTATAACATTTATGTTTCTTTCTATGCAACTCATAATATTCAAGTACTTAGGGGGAAATGCTGGAATACTGATTCAAGAAGACATACTGATGTCTAGAAATCGCGTCCATGCACCTGGCACATTTACACATAAAGCAGCGGCTTTCAGAGAGAGAAGCAGACACTTTGTTTAGGCAGTTGTCGGAATATGATGAATGAGGTCAATGGTTTGCTAACCTCAATTCCTCTCCCCTGGGCACCACTGGCTTCTCTGAAAGCATCCTTAGTCATCAATATCATATGCGGCTCTGTCTGTTCTGTGTCTGTAGCATCCTAGAATGTATTAGGCTTCTAGAAGAAATGTTCTAAAGTAAATTAAAAGAAATTGCATGTGCAGTTGTATTCTTCCCTAAACACGTTACGTCACGATGAAGAGTAAATAACACCAGAAAGATAACTGAACTCTAAAACTAACCAGTATACGAATGAATTTTGGTTTCTAGCAGCTCTTCATGCCATTTCACATGCATGTTTTTATCTTCTTAATAATAACACAGGGATTGTGCCAATTATTTTATGTGGATTTTAAATTTAATGTTCTCAATTCTATGATGTATATGGTCTTATATATACAATATATATGTTATAATAGATATTATACATGAATAATATATATATACATTTTTGATGTGGAAAAAGACTGGAGGAGGTTAAGGAGTTTAAACTTTACTGTCAAGTAATATTAAGTAGATTTTAACGCCAAACCCCAAGTTCAATTATTTTCAAACGTAGGCTATCCAAACTCCTCTAGGAACCTCTAGGAGCATCAAAAGTTGTCAAGTAATAAAAATAGGTTTAGTTGCTTATAATTTTATCTCAATGGAATTCTCAAAGCTAAGACCTTTTAAATTTGGATAGGTCATTGAGAGATGGTTTTTCTCTTCATGCAACATCTCACGTCTACCCATCTAGAGAATGAAAATCTGTTTTACCCGATCACCCATTCCACTGTTTAACAGCTGTCACAGCCATGAAAGAGTGGCTTACCAGTGAAAAATTTGAATTTCACATGCTGTTTCAGCTCATTTATTATTTTTATATGTTCAAAGGAAGTACAGGTCAGTTGATATCATTCTTTTTTCATTTATTTGTAGACCCTCCCCCACTTTATGTTTTTTCCTCAGATGCACTATTTTCTTTCCTACTTATAGTTCTCTAGTCTTATCTAATGCTCTGACCCACCAAGTACTTTTTTTTTAACTTTAGTAATTATTTTTATTTTTTAAAAATTCTTATTGAAATATAGTTGATTTACAATGTGTGTTAGTTTCAGGTATACAGAAAAGTGATTCAGATATATATATATAT
The DNA here is from genome assembly GCF_002837175.3 of Physeter macrocephalus. Classification (NCBI taxonomy): domain Eukaryota; kingdom Metazoa; phylum Chordata; class Mammalia; order Artiodactyla; family Physeteridae; genus Physeter; species Physeter macrocephalus. The sequence continues at coordinate 65,247,679 of NC_041226.1, forward strand.
ATATATATATATATTCTTTTTTTACATTCTCTTCCATTATATTTTATTACAAGATATTGAGTATAGTCCCCTGTGCTATACAGTAGGTACTTGTTGCTTATCTATTTTATATATAGTAGTATGTATATTTTAATCCTAAAGTCCTAATTTAACCCTCTCCCCACCCCCCTTTGGTAACCATACATTTGTTTTCTATGTCTGTGAGTCTATTTCTATTTTGAAAGTAACTTCATTTGTATCATTTATTTTTAAGATTCCACTTTAGTAATTATTGTTAAAGAAATATATGTATTTATTTATTTTTGGCTGCATTGGGTCTTCATTGCTGCGCACTGGCTTTCTCTAGTTGTGGCGAGCGGGGGCCACTCTTCGTTTCTGTGCACGGGCTTCTCATTGTGGTGGCTTCTCTTGTTGCGGAGCACAGGCTCTAGGCGTGCGGGTTTCAGTAGCTGTGGCACGTGGGCTCCAGTAGTTGTGGCTTGCGTGCTCTAGAGCACAGTCTCAGTTGTTGCGGCGCATGGGCTTAGTTGCTCCGCGGCATGTGGGATCTTCCCGGACCAGGGCTCGAACCTGTGTCCCCTGCATCGGCAGGCGGACTCTCAACCACTGCGCCACCAGGGAAGTCCCAAGAAATATTTTTCTTTAAATTTATTTTTAAAGGAAAAGAAGTCAATCTATAAACTATATTTGGACCTCTAATTTCTATACATAGCAAATGTGATAGGTAACTTTACATTTTGCCTTCCCAAATGAAATTCATCAATGAACAAAAATGCTTTTATTGTCAGATCGAGTCTGGAATATTTTCTTAGAGGCAAACTGCCAAAGTAAATTTTGAGACACCACTATAACCAGATATTTTATCAGCCAATATGACTCAGAAACTTCATGCCTCTGTGTTTGAATATCAGGCAGCAGTTGTCTTTTTTACCAAGTACATGAACACAAGTGCTTCTGTCTGCCATGTATACCCTTGGCCACAGTTAGATGACTGAATTATAACTGAGTCATGTATGTGCTGAGTTTTAGCAGAGTATTCCTGCAGGATCTAACAAGGATAAAAACTGATGCCCCTCTTGAAACAGAGTGGTACAGATGGTGCAGCTTTATAGCTGTCTCCAAATACCAAATGCCAAACTGCTCTTCTGATAAGGCAAGACGCATAAAGGTTTAAATATAGCCTCTTGGTGGAAGGTCAGTGAATGATGGATCCCAGTTTCAAACATACCAGAATTTTCTCTGTTTAAACGTTTTTTACAGCCGTGGGTGTGGAAATTCCATATCAAGGAAATTACGCACAGGGGAAAGAACAGGAAACCTACTTTGAAAATCGATGTGTATACTAACAAATCAACAATATTTGGAGGGGGAATGACACACTGACAGCTAGTGAAGTCAGTAGTATTTTTGCAAACACCTGGCACAAGTGGAACCTGAAAATGTTATGTTAAACCTGTAAGCCTTCCCTTTATGTAATAACATAAAGGGAACTTGCTCTCTTAAATGAGTTTAGTCAGTTTTCTTTCAATGGCAAAGATTCCATGCAGGTGTTATATGCTAGCTTTCTAGTATGAGAATTACATTTATGTTATAGAATGCTTTATTTGATAATTTTACCTTACAAAGTATATAAGTATATCTATGAACTTGAATGTATGTGGAATTTGAATTATTTTGAATGCAAATGCATCTATTTCTTTTAAGAAATACAAATGCTGGGCTTCCCTGGTGGCGCAGTGGTTTAGAGTCCGCCTGCCGATGCAGGGCACACGGGTTCGCTGAGCCTGCGCGTCTGGAGCCTGTGCTCCGCAACGGGAGAGGCCACAACAGTGAGAGGCCTGCACACCGAAAAAAAAAAAAAAATGCTGCTAGTAGTGATATCCATCTTCATAATTTATACTAGGGAGATGGACAGTAAGAAACAGAATTTTAAAGTATCCCAGACCTTGTTGGTTTTTTGTTAAGAAAACTGGCTAAGAAGCCATGAGGAAAGTGGAATTATATGAAACGGTAGAGCCATATAAAATAGTTTAGAACCTTCCCAAAATTAGCAGGTGAATTGGTTAAAATTATTTCAGCTAATTATGAAATAATTTTGAAAGGAGTATATAAAAAAGAAACTTACTCATTTAATGTATAAAGGTCAGCAAGTAAATTAAGACAAAGAAGTCATAAATAATTTTGAAAGATATATGCAGCTATTATTGATTTTTATAGTCAAAATAAATGATTACCAAATTAAGAAGTACCTTTATTGTAGATAGATGTATGGGTATTCCAATGAGAACAATGTAAAGAAAGGAGCATTTCTTCCCTTATTACTGTAGGCCTTGTAATAATGTTTGTTTTCTCGTCCATTCCTCATATTGATAATTTGTGTTTTCTTTCTTTTTTCTTGATTAGTTTTGCTAAGGGTTTGTTATTTTATTTCATGTTGTCCCACAGTTTCCTGAATTTCTGTTTATTTTATTTCAGTCTTTAGTATCTCATTTTAGAGGTTGAATTCTTTTTGTCAATCTGTCTTTACATTCACTGATTTTCTTCAACCATCTCCAATCTGCTCTTAAGCTCATAGTTAAGTTTACCTTTCCAGTAGCTGTTTTTCATTTTTGGAATTCCCATTTGCTCCTTGGTTAAAGTTTCCATTTCTCTCCTGAAATTCCCTACTTACTTAAGAAAAACTATTCAGTAGTATTTATACATTATTTACGTTCTAGAATAGTAAGCGCAAAACAACTAAAAACCTGAAGTTGAAGCAGTTTTAAGTCTTGAAGGCAACAGTCTCTTCAGGAAACGTCTGGCTTAATAAGAGTGATTGCTCTTGGGGGCTAGAGAGGAAGCTGATGGTGATGTTATTTCTAGTTCAGACCACGTTAATAATGGTTGAAAGACAACAGTGACTAAAAGATTTTTATCTCCTGTGCTTCCCTCCACCCTGCTACCTTTTTCCTGTTTTACATAGGGTCCAACTCCTGGTTTGTCTGGGAATTCTAACACCAACAGTTTTAGCATTGAAAGTCCTGAGTCACAGGAACTTAGTTCCTTAGTTCCCAGTAAACTGGGAGAATTGGTTATCCTGATTATCTATGATCTGAATTGAGTCACTTAGTAATCACATTATTAACCTATAATTCTCTCAATTGCTAGAGTATTTTTAAAAAGTAGCAATGTTGGTCAATAATAATAACTATGCACATCCAGTCTCTATTGAGTTCTTATAATGCTCTAAGCTTTACGGACAATGTGTTATATATAATATCTTTTAAAATTCTAACACAAACGTAACCTTATTTTATCAATGAGTTAATTGAGGGACAGAGATATTAAGCAATTTGACTATGATCTCTAATCTGTGAAGTAACAAAGCCAGAATTCCTTTAGATGGTTGACTTCGTTACCTCTTTCATTGCCTGTGTCTTGCTCTACTGTCTTGGGAAGTATCCTAGAATGAACATCTTTTCTTTTTTAACTTCAGATCAATTTTGCAAGCAAGAAAGGATATGTGTGTGTGTGTGGTGTATACACATATATATGTGTGTGTGTGTGTGTGTATATATATATATAATTAACAGTACAGATTAATATTGAGGGTGTGAGGTTGTACTGGAATAGGAGCAGGGGTAGCCATTCATTGTACATTAGAAACTCTAACAGGTCTCTTTGACTCCCTTTAGGCATCATGGCATTACTTCTGTAATTCAAAGGACAAAAATATGAAAAAATAATAATTTTCCCTCTTGAATATAAAGTATTATAACTATTTTTATTATGCTCAATAAAGTTTCCTAAGCTGAAAAGAAAATATGAAATCAAACATTTTCAAATGTACTGAGTTAAAAATTCTCATTTCCAAGACAATTTAGGAAGTAAAATTGAGCTTTTAAATTACTTATAAGCCAATTCACCATGCTGTCAGAGTTATTTTTCAATCCCTGACTTGCTTCCATATGTACGTTTTAAGGGTCTTTTGAGGTAGGTATTTAGAAATTTAAGTCCTTGGCAAAGGCCAGTAAATCAGGGATTAACATGTTTATGGTACTTCTCGTTCCACGTGTTAAAAATCTTTTTATCCCCTCTAAATGAGTAAGATATGACATGAAAATACTGGCAGAAAATTAGGACTTAATTAACTTAGTTTTATAAAACCATAGTCCTATGAATCTGGAAGGATATATAAATTCAATCTTTGTCTTTGAGAGTCAATCTGTTTGTTCAATCTGTTCACATTTTGTAGTCTTTGCCTACAATTTACATCTTAGGATTCACCTCTGGGAAATTCACCTCTTCCACTCCTCTTAAAGCTGTCTCTAGATCTGGACTTTGTGTGAGAGATGCTAATGAAGAATGTAAATCTGACTATTTTGCAAAACTCTTTGAACTCATTAAAAACAGTCTACTAGGAGATCACCTTGTTTACATTGGGATCTTTAGAGGGAACTTGGCAGGTGCTACTTCTATTTATTATCTTTTCTTTAAAATGAAGTACTGGCAGCAGTCTGTTAGGTTCTATGACATAGCTCTTGACCCACCTGAGATGAGTGAAAATAGAAAGCATCTTCCTTTCTTCTATGTGAGCAAGGGTAGTATTTCAGTTGTAGAAATAGAGCACTGTATCTGCAATGAAAAGACTGTGATTTGATCTTGATTCTACAATATACTAGCTAAAAAATTTACTGGACTTCTCTGAGAATTAATAAACTCATCTGCAATGTGTGCAAACGAAAATGCCCACATGAAAAAAAAAGTGGTTGAAGATAATATGAGCTAAAACACATGACAAATGTTTTGTAACTGTAATGTGCTATATTAACTAACTTCTCCTTTTATCAGCTCCATTTGAAACTGAGGAAAATGGGACATACCAAGGTTATATAACTTAACCAAAGGAGTCTTGCTACAAGACTCCAGGGAAGGCTGGGTGAAAGAAAGTCATTTTTCTCAACTACTGAGAGAGAAACGGGCCCGGGTTTAATGGTATCTGTAGGAGAAATTGTGCCAAATTTTTAGTAAGCAAATTTTGAGAGGGGCAGAAGAATGTGCTGGTCAAGGATTTATGGAGCAGGGGTTGGAAATCATTACAATAGATTGATTCGCTTAGAAAGGACTATCACGTGGACCTCTGTCACAGATTGGTCATGGAGGAGTATGTCTGGTAATGCGTTATCTCTTTTTCTAGTTTTTAAAAAAATTTTGATTGGAGTCTAGTTGATTTACAGTGTTGTGTTGGTTTCAGGTGTACAGCAAAGTGAATCGGTTATACGTATGCATATATGCACTCTTTTAGATTCTCTTCCCATCTAGGCCATTACAGAGTATGGAGTAGAGTTCCCTGTGCTATACAATAGGTTCTTATTAGTTATCTATTTTATATATAGTAGTGTGTATATATCAATCCCAATCTCCCAGTTTATCCCTCCCCCACCTTATCCCCTGGTAACCATAGTTTGTTTTCTACATCTGTGACTCTGTTTTGTAAATAAGTTCCTTTGTACCCTTTCTTTAAAGATTCCACCTATAAGCAATATCATACGATATTTGTCTTTCTTTGTCTGACTTACTTCACTGATTATGACAATCTCTAGGTCCATTCATGTTGCTGCAAATGGCATTATTTTGT
>NC_041226.1:65253795-65322891 GCF_002837175.3 Physeter macrocephalus
ACAGTGAGAGGACCGCGTACCGCAAAAAAAAAAAAAAAAAAAAAAATGACCCATGGCATTTGTCTTTATACCTTGTAGTCACCCAGGCTAGTAAGTTCTCATTGAAAGCTAATAGTACCTCATGGTGGAGAAGGAGAAGAGCAGGAGGAGAGAAAGAAAGATATTAAAATACTTCCACATCTTATATGGAAGTTATATTTTAAATTAAAATGTCACTTTGAGTATATTTACCACCAAGGGTATGTCTCCTAGCAGTAGCTCCCTATTTGCTTGTGTCTTGTAATATCTTGAATTTGATGTCCTTATAGGAATATCTCCTAAAGTGACATCAGGATAATCGAGAAATAGAACCAAATGAAGATTAAAAATAAACAAACAGACAAGCAAAAAACCAAAAAAACAATCCTAGGCACATGTCCTGATTAATCAAATAGAGTTAATCAGAATTCTGGTGGAATCAGGTGAAAATATCACTATTTTTAATGTTAACCAGGTGATTCTAATATACATCCGCAGCTAAGAATCTTTGTACTAGAAGGACAACCTTAGGTAGGAACACATCTGTCTAGGCCTTTGACAAAATTTACTAAGAAAATACTCTACCCCAGGGATTGGTTACAAAAAAAACCTCTGTCTTTGAAAAACTCAGAGACTGAGAATACAGAATAGAAAGCAAGTACATGAAAAGGCTCCTGAGACTTATAATAATGTTTTTCCTCGTGAGTTTCATAAAGCAGTACAGGTTATAACATGGAGCTGTTTGACTCACAAGATCTCATCATTCATTTGCAGTAGGATCTTTGCTTTTAATTGGAATCCCATGTAAGTTCCTAGCATGGCACCTCAGGCAGAAGAATTTCCAAACTATTTGCCAACTGAATGTCCATATATGAAGTGATTTTCTTCCCACTAAATTTTTTAAAAAATGATAGACACTGAGATAGATTAATAAAGCCCTTTTAAACAGAGGGACTTAATTTTTGTGTTTTAGCCTCTCTACTGACCTCTTCTCTGTCTGATTATATATATCTCACTCTGAAATAGACCTGTCTGTAAATACTATTGGGCTTTAAAAGTTAAACCAAGTCATTCTTAGAATTCAGATGCAATGATAACAGTTTCTTTGGTCATAAGATTTTACTGTACCCTCTTCTTTTCAAGTGGTGAAAACCCAAACACTAGCATCAGGGTTAGGTAACATGGTCTAGTGTCTGCTCTGCTATGAGGAATTGGTGTGGAATTTGGCAAGTCACTTCATCTTTCCATTAAGTAGAACGGTTCATTAATGGCAAAGATTGTGCTAGATGTATGGATGAAAATGCACTCAGGTCCTGAAAGCAAGGTTTCAGTTCCCTCTTTTCCACTTTCTACGGAAGTGGCTTTCTCTGAGCATTAGTTGTTCCTCCATATAATATTGGAATATATTATTATTATTATTATTATTATTTATATGGCTTTTTTTTGATTGCTTGAATGTTTGTAAACCATTTAGCAAATAAAAGTTATTTGGCTAACACTCCAAAATGACAAGTATTTTGGGAAATGTCTATTTAATTTAACTTATTCTAAATAAAAAAAAATTGAAATAATAAAATAATGTGGAGAGCAATTCTCAAACTCTAGAGTATGTAAGAATCACCTTGTATGATTATTCAGGTATGTAACCTATATTTTTATTTTCAAAAGGTCATGCTGTTAAAAATCTGCATCAGCCTATCTTCAAGCCTATAGAAAGTGCCTGGGATTCAGCATCTCTTTTATATTTTTTAATTTAGTAGTTTTTATTTTAATTAATTTGTTTTATTTTGTTTATTTTTGTCTGCGTTGGGTCTTCATTGCTGCACACAGGCTTTCTCTAGTTGTGGCGAGCAGAGGCTACTCTTCGTTGCGGTGTGCGGGCTTCTCACTGCAGTGGCTTCTCTTGTTGCAGGGCACGGGCTCTAGGCACGCAGGCTTCAGTAGCTGTGGCACGCGGGCTCAGTAGTTGTGGCTCGCAGGCTCTGGAGTGCAGGCTCAGTAGTTGTGGTGCACGGGCTTAGTTGCTCTGCAGCATGTGAGATCTTCCTGGACCAGGGCTCGAACCTGTGTCCCCTGCATTGGCAGGCGGATTCTTAACCACTGCACTACCAGGGAAGTCGCTGAAATAGATTTTGATTCATGAAAAACTCAGTATCTTCTATTCTTTTAATGTGTTTTTATTTTCATTTTTAAACCAGAAACTAATTATTGATAGTTTTCTCCCACTAAACTCAGCATATCTGAATTAGATTGGAATTATGTTGAAGGAATATTCACTACCAACAACAGACATATTGTAAACCATTTTTAGGGAAAAAATGATTCTGACCCACCAGAAAGTTCCAGTACATTGTGTGTTTATACTGTCTGTTAACCTTTAACTTTGTAAATTTAACTGTGGAAATGTGACTTAAATTATTCATAGTCATTTCTTTTAATAACCTATAATAATGTAACTTCCTTTCAAAGACATTAGGAATATGGAAGGATGTAGTCATAATGTTTAAAATAACTTTTTTGGAGTAGTGCTATACTTGAAAAAAACACGTAAACAGTTTACAGACACTCAATTCCCCTCCACCTCTTGGCTTTTTTCCTGTGGATACGGCAAGCATAAGTCATTTTTGGTCAGAATTTCATGTCTATTTTAGTGTATACCCTAAGAACAACTTTTTAAAAAGCTACTTGTGTAGCTACAGCTAAACACTTCTTATCTCCTTAAGGATTATTGAAATATATACCAGGTATAGATAAAGAAAAGGTAGAATTTTTTTCCAAAAACCATGTTATGTAAAATTATTGTTAGAATACCTCTAATTCTTAGTGTTGAAGCCCAGACAATTCAAGGTGACGTAAATGGAAGAGGGAAAAAAATCCATCGTCTGGGAAAATCTTCACTATGTAGTGCCAATGCCTGATCATATGAAGGGTGAGTTTTGTCCTTTTGCTTGAAGTTCTGCACTTTCTTTATTGTAGAATTTTGATTCTGACCATTTTCTGAGCATTGCTGCCTGGTCACATAGATGGATTAAGTTATACAAGAACTCATGGACCACATATCTTGGTATCAGTGAAAACTCAGCTGTTTTGGAGTCAGAACTCGATCAATTAAAAGAGTTGTATAAAATTATGTTTTTTTCATTTTTTAAATCTCTTGCACTTCAAAATCTTTTCTAGAATCTCCGATTCTAGAATTAACAGCAGCTCTCTCCAATTCAATATCTATGCGGTGTGGAAAATCAAGAGAGAGAATATGAGAAGTCGTAAGCAAGCAGTCAGTCAGCTAGCAAATAATGTTTCACCCAGTACCTCTGTGCGCCATGTACAGTGAAGATAGACGTTTCAACAAATCATTAAAAATAGCCATTTAAATGATTCAAAATGTGAGCATGCTACAGAACAGGAGGGCAGGGTGCTCTGGGCACGTGGGCCAGGGGGTGCAAGAACCCAGAGTTTCTGTAGAGTTTCCTTGAGGAAGTGATGGGGAAGCTGAGGCCTATGAGGTGGAGAGGAGTTGGTATTCCCTGAGACCCAAGGAAGGTAGAACAAACAAGGGGTCCTTGAAACTCAAGGTTAACATTTTTGCAAGAAAAAGAGCTGTGGTGTCAAGTATCCCAAGCTGTTCACTTTTAGGTAGGATTGAGAGCCCTAAGGGAAAAAGAAAGAAAGAGAGAGAGAGAGAGAGAGAAAGAAAGAAAAAGAAGGGAGGAAAAAAAGAGCATGTATTGATTAGTTTATTTAGAGGCTGATACAGATGTGATTTCACAATTAGCAAAAGATGCCTACCTACTCTGAAGTATTTGGCGTGTTTGCCTGGTAGACTGTTTTTAATTTCCAGGAGAAAAGGCTGTGGTTACCTGATTTGTTGCTCTCAGCTTCAGTAGCTTGAACACTCTCTTAGAGTTCACACAATGAGACTAAATTGGAAGTGTAACCAACAGGTGATCCATTAAGGACTTGAGCGCAGTTAAGTCTTCCTTTGGGATGTATACTTTTACAGCCATTAAACCTGGCCTTACTAGCTCCTAGTTGGTTTGCTTGCCAATAATAAAGCTTCGTAATGTAACAGAGTGACACCCAGTAGAGCCACTCCTCTTAGGTTTCCACCCTGATTATTGACTCTGGGAAGCCTCTTAAAAGGGCACGGGATTCAATGTTGGCCTAAACACCCTCGTGGGACTCCGAAAAAAGGTGATGATGATATGGCTGCCATGTTTTTAGATAGTTTGAGGCAAGTTCTTGCATAACATTAATGTTTAAAGTATTTAAATTATTACCTAAATGAGAGAGAGTGACTGAATGGTTTAAAAATTGTGTTCAAAAATATTAATCGCGTGACACTAATGAATGTATACTGCTGGGAGGTATAACTATGATTTAAGTCCTAAATAATTGATTGAAAGGCCATAAAAATTTTGTCTGAGAGTGGTGATATTTTCCAGCAGGATGTAATGTTACATAATAGTCTGGGACAGCTAAAATGAAAGAACAGTGATAATAATCACTATGAAAGGTAATTCAACATTAATATTTTAAGTACATTGTGCTTTTTAAGGATGCATCCTCAAATGTAATAAATGCTTGAAAGTACTGTATTTCAGTAATGGTTTTACAACCTCTGCTTCATTAGTAGAATAGCTCAACATACAGGAGCCCTTTAAAAGGACTAAATGCACTTAAAAGATCGAAATGTTTATTATTTATTTGTAGCAATTGTTTCTAATGATTATGAAATCAATTTGTAAGTGATTTTTTTTTTTGTATTTTTATGGAGGGTAACAATGGAAGGGTCTTGAAACCATTCCCTCTCGTTCTCTGCTTTTAAAGAGCAAAGCCTTTTGCCTGGCCTCCTTATCTGTGGTATTGCTCCATTCCCATTCATTTTTACGCTGTTGGCCAAATAAGGGGTGCTTTAAAGCCCTAGGCTTAAAATCTTTCCGTCAGTTCTCATTGACTGTGGCATCATTTGTCAAAGCGTGTTCCGTGAACAGCTAGCTCAGCCTGTTGTAATTTGCATTCTATTTAAGGAGAGGTGTTCCGCAATCATGTTTTTGACGAGCTGGGTGAAACATAATCAAATGATTATCTTTTCTGCAGGACTCTCAACTCCCTACTTAGTAGACACTGTTGACCAAACAGGCACAGAAGGTTGTTTTGTTTTTTTTCCCCCTCAAAGCATCTCCTGGGACTTGTGATACAAGTAACGCCTTGCCCTTTGACAAATACCAGCCTGAAGAATAAAGTCCACAATTCTATAAACGTGAAATACCTCTGCCTTTTGTTCAACTTCATATCTCAATGTTACACATTCTGACCCTAGATCACAGTTATAACCAACCAAACTAAACTTTTTTGAGAAGCTGCTTTGCTCTGTCCTCTCTGGAGACCTGCTTCTGTGTTGCTAGGCTGTCTCCTACTTGGCCTTCCCAGACTCAGCTCAAGTGTCACCACTAAGCAGCCCTTGTTCATTCCCTCTCCTGTGTCACCTGACACACCTGATGGCCCATAGCATCCTACCCTCATGTCTCATTGTTGCTGTTATCAAACTGAGCTCTCTCCCCATTAATGTGCAGGTCTCAACTACAAGATCCCCATATCCTTTTTTGTTTCTGTTTTTGTTTTTGCGGTACGCGGGCCTCTCACTGTCGCGGCCTCTCCCGTTGCGGAGCACAGGCTCCGGACGCGCAGGCTCAGCGGCCGTGGCTCACGGGCCCAGCCGCTCCGCGGCATGTGGGATCCCCCCGGACCGGGGCACGAACCCGCGTCCCCTGCATCGGCAGGCGGACTCTCAACCACTGCGCCACCAGGGAAGCCCCCCATATCCTTTTAGTCAGGTCTGTGCTTCATCATCTTTTGCAGCCTGCTGCCTTGTACATTGGCGGTGCTCAAAAATTAGTCATGGACAAATGGGAAGGAGGAAAGGTTGAGTGCACCTTAAGGTGGCGTGGCTGCGTGCATGCTCTTCCTGCACGTGGCCTCTCTGCACTGACCTATGGACATCTAATCCACAGCTCAGCAGAAAGAGATCCGGCACGATGGCACTAAACACCCTTGTGGGACTGAGGTGTCCCACACCCCAGTGTACTTTAATTAATTAGTTTAGTTAACCCTATGATTAATTTAGTAATGCCCTTAAGGAACTAATAAAAATGTATCTTGAAGGGAAGAACAAGGAACAAACAATGTAAAAGATAAAGTGTTAGAGACTATTTATGCATTTAGCTCATAGAAGTGGGTTCTTGGTGTTTTGATTTCTAAGGAGCTCGTGGTGTGCAAGCGCATTTTAGCGGCCGCAGATGAGCTTAAGAGAGACTTCAAATATATTCCAGGTAATATCTGGATATAACTATGGAGTCTGTAGTGGCTGAGGCTGCTTTTTCATGAGTCCAAGAAACATCAGAAATGATTTTACCATGGATATTAGTTATCTGGTCTCTGCCGGAAGAGCTGCTATTCAGTTAAGCAAGCATGTCTGTTCACTGAGAGACAAATTAAAGTATTTTTTTTTGATGATATGGGGGGAGAAAGTAAAATAAGGAGAGTGAAAATTGAATTTTTCCTATAAAAAATGTATAGGGTTTCCTGTGTTATCTACCTCTTTTTATATGGCGCGTTAAAATTGTAGGTAAAAGTTGAATTGGACCTCTTCTGAACAGAGCGTCCTCAGTGTCTGATATGTATAAAACCAGATTATACAAAATCAAATATATATATTTACATATATATGTATAGGTGTATATGTATATATATATATAATATGTATACATACATACAGTTTCTCAATAGAAGTTGGTGAAGTGATGTATCAGACACTGAAGTCAGTTAATGTATATATTTTAGTATAAATGCATCATATAGGCTCATGATTCTGCTAAACTGTTGACCCCAAGATATTTTCAATGAGGTAAATCCATTAGACATCTTCCCTACTTTTTTGTATTTTGTTCCCAGAAAGAAGTATTAGGGAAAATGAGTGATCTTTCAGGAGTTACTTATTCATTTGGTTTTAAAATAGTACCGTGCCTAGCAAATATGAAAGTATTTTTGCAAATCAAATATGGAAAAGGTTTACAGACAACAAATGCCAAGATGTAGAGTGCAGGCTGGAGAGCTACCAGGGGCTGCGAGGAGTATGGGTGCAGTTAGGTGGGGAAACCTGCAGTCCGGCAGGCAGGCAGGTCCAATGTTCGTGGGTCATTACTACAGCAGGGTTTGAGAGTCCAGTTCTCTAAGAGAAAATGCAAGGGGAGTGGGAGAGTTTGAATTCCAGGTCATTTCTTGCCTAGGTTGTGGCCCGTTGTTATTTCCCCAAACCACATTGCTTCTGGTGTTTTAATTCTTCAGCTTGGAATAGCAGAATGAAGCATCCATGAAATGGTTTTAAAAAGGGACAAGTTCATATCTCCCCCGGACTGTTTAATATTGCCTTGTTGCTGGACCAGGGAGTGACTTAATGACCTCTCGAAGTTCCTTCCATATCACATACCTCCCATTTCTAGTATTCTAGCTCAAGATGAAGTGAATTTTCATTGAATATACACTCATTTTTTTTATATTTAAAAATTCAAACATGGTGGTTATGGTGATAAAAGGGGAACTTTTTCCCCATATTCTCTATAAACAGAAGATGAGAAGGACTAAGAAGACGTGTCAGAGCTTCTTCTGACTTTTTCCAGGTGATACATATATGATTTTTCACTTTTTAACTTTTATGAGAACATTGTTTTTCCCAAAACAAAGCAGCAGTTTGACTACAGCTTGGATTCAGCAATACTGGAGTAAGCCCAATCCCAAAAGCGTTACACATAAGCATCTTTGGTCCGCTTGCTTTTCAGTTTTTCTTCTGCCAATGGAGATTCAGTGTTTAAGGTGAGAGGATGGGGTTTGCTGGGAAGATGAATTTCAGGACAGGAGGTGTATGGGCATGGTCTGGCGCCATGGGGCGGGAAGCCTGGGCAAGAGACCACAGTGTGAAATGGAAGTAATTAAGCCTTGTGGTCACCTATAAATCAGTCAGGATTTAGTTCATCAGGCTGAACGTGGAAGAAAGATTTCACTTTTATTTCATAAACACCAATTTTGGTAGGGGGTAAAAATTGCCTTTAAACAATGTCATACCATGACGTCCGCAATAGTTTCACGGAAGCCCTGAAACAAAATTTGTATCTTGGGACCATATTTTATTGTAGTCTTCTGAAATAGAGTGGCTCTCATCAACTTGAGGTGGACCTGATTTCATGTCCTAGCTTTGGATCTAGATTTTTTGTTAAGTGTATCAAACATCACTGTTTCTGAAGAAATGAGCCATCAAATAAATGCAGTCTTCTCTTATCCAGTGCTTATTAACCCTAAAGCACACTGGTTAAAAGTATGAAGTGGCTTATGGCACACTAAATTGAAATCATCTTGGCTAAAATACATTTGAAAGACACAACACAGGCATGTATCACTTTATTTCCAGTTCCAACTGTCAGCAGAAATTGGAGGAAACCCTCTTCCTTTCTGTTTGATTATTCTATTATCGACGGAATGAGAGTGTTGGAGACATACATGCTGATTTAGTGTTGCACTGATGAAACCATTCAGGTTGTGTGATGTGTCATTTGTCACTGCTGCCTTATCAAGGTGTTTCAGCTGTGCCCAAACCAGCCCTGGTAATTGCTGTAGCTGCTTGTGGCAAAGTTATGTCAATGTCAATCACTTAGTGACTTTTGACTGCTTCATGTCAGATGTTCCCTCCAAAGAAAGACAGGGTAGGGGAGTTTTTATACCTAGGTATGGGTATAAATCCAAAGTCTAAATAGACAGGTTCATTTTTCTTTCCTAATCAGAATTTAAATGCAAATGCTGGCATTTTATGTTTTAAAATGAAGGGAATACAATTAAGTTTATGATTCACGTCAAGTGTAATCTTCTGTTATATTGGTAGCTTTCTTTCTTTGGTCCTAAGGGTAAATTGAAGTCAAGTACAGCTTTGAACACGTGAACTATAATAATGGTAATCATTTAAGGTGTACAGTTTCTGGCTGAAACATCCTTCTAGTTAATGCAACTCAAGGGCCTTCTCCAAAATCTTTATAGTTTCCAATTTAGCTTTTTTTCTTTATTATTATGATGTTTGGATTCAAGGGAGATATACAATTGAAGGGATTGACAAAGAGTTTCATTATGAAAAATAAGTATCTACAACTTCAATAGTTGGCTTACAAGTTCATGTTGAGTCAGAGGCACATACATATGTACATACATACTGCACACACATCACACACATGGACTGGACACAAAATAAATGCCCAGTAAGAGGAGTTGGGTTAAATTATGACACATCAATACACTGTTCTGTATACCAGTCTTCACAACCCATTACGATTCTCTCTCTATATTGCTATATTTTATTTGTTATAGAGTAGGCCATTGTATTGATGTGTCATAATTTAACCCAGCTCCTCTTACTGGGCATTTATTTTGTTTCCAGTCTTCTTTTTAAATTTTTTTTTCTGCGGTACGCGGGCCTCTCAGTGTTGTGGCCTCTCCCGTTGCGGAGCACAGGCTCCGGACGCGCAGGCTCAGCGGCCATGGCTCACGGGCCCAGCCGCTCCGCGGCGTGTGGGATCCCCCAGGACCGGGGCACGAACCCGCGTCCCCTGCATCGGCAGGCGGACTCTCAACCACTGCGCCACCAGGGAAGCCCCTGTTTCCAGTCTTCGCTATTAAAAAGGATGTTGTGATCATCCGTATTCATACATCTTAGTCATTTGTTGAACAATTATTTCAAAATCTATGTCTAGAAATATATTTATTGGATCAAAGGGTACATCTCTTTTAAAAATGTTTAAACGTATTGGCAAACATACCGGCAGAATATTTCTACCAATTTCTAGCATTGCTTAGAGCATACAGGAGTGCTGATTCTCCATTATAACCAAAACTGAAATGCTTTCCAAATCTTACCAACAGAATAAGGGGATAAAATGCAACTCATAACTGTTTGATTTCTTTGGATACAAATAAGGTTGAATATATTTTTCTAAATATTGTGACTATTTCTAGTACTATAAGATATCAATGGAAGGCAAAATAATGAAGATTTGAAATGAGCCTGGAGGAATGGCACCAGGGTTTGAGGAGGGGGTAGAAAATTCAAAAGGTTCCCAGGGTAGGGACCATTGAGAGCTAGAGAGTACATATGAGGTATAAGGGGGGTGGCTTCTCAGCCCCAGTCACTGGATAATGAACTTCATAGAACAGAGACCCAATGTTGTCAGAGCTCCCAAATTGTGAAGAGAACCTTGAATTGGGATCTTTCTATTAAACATCTTCTGAGGAAACATGCTTTGCATATTGTGTCAAAAGTTATCTGCTGGCTGGATTTGGCTCACATGTGTCAGCTCTGTTAAGTCATTGATTTGGATAGGTCCATATGGCATTCCAGAGCAAGGGAACAAAGCAAACCAAAGCTGAGGACCCTGGGAGAAGTTGGATGTAGAATGGGACAAGCTGGAAATCTAGATTGGAGAAGAGAAGGAGAGGAAGAGAGAAGGGCTATAGAGAAGTCAGGATATAGTGAGTTGGTTTGTAGAGGGTTTTCGTATGTAAACAGAGAAGTTTCTGTGGAATCTAGTTTGAAATAAAGATAAGATTGTTCCTTTAAGTGTTTTTTTTGTTTGTTTGTTTTATTTTTTTGTGGAGGAATAACATCAGTACTGAGGTGAGAGATGTAAGAAAAGAAATCCAGAGAAACCTTGTCCCAATACTCTAGGCAGGAGGTGATGAAGTGCTCGAATGAGGTGACGGGCTTCATAATTTAAAAATGGGAAGTGACTTAAAAGACGGAAGGACTACATTGTACAACACGGGGAAATAGCCAATATTTTAATAATAACTATAAAGGGGGTATAACCTTTAAAAATTGTGAATCACTATATTTTATACCTGTAACTTATATTGTACAGCAACTACACTTCAATAACCTTTTTTAAAGAAAAGACTTAAAGGGGAACTCAGTGATAAGTGCTAAGCCATTGCATAAAACATGCCCTTTTGGGACTTCCCTGGTGGCACAGTGGTTAAGACTGCACAGTCCAAATGCAGGGGGGGCCTGGGTTCAAGCCCTGGTCAGGAAACTAGATCCCGCATGTCACAACTAGAAAGATCCCACATCTGCAATGAAGATCCTGCATGCTGCAAGTAAAACCTGGTGCAGCCAAATAAATAAATAAATTTTTTAAATGCCCTTTCACTCTTGTCTTTTTGGTTTCTATACTTGTAAGATTTAAATTTTATATTTTTCTTCTTATAGGTATAGGTACCCCTGTAGGGGACAGTCTCTCTAGGTGATAAATGCATAGTAAATTCTTAGCCATTTATTATTGGATTATAGGTATGAAACAGTGATTCAGGCTATGTATGAAAGTTAATGATTGAAGAAGAACACAGTTTGTACTACTAAGGCTTTATAAAATGATTAATAATGCAAAATAATTATTCAGAGTTCTCCAAATAACTGAGGACATTGGTAGTCTGGGAACAGGATAACATTAGTTGGGCACTGAAATAATCAGTTGAGACTAACCTATGATTAAACTGTATAAACAAGTCATTAGCAGTAGCTAGAGGGGGCCACGGGAGCCATATAAATCACTTTTAGTCTCTCAAATAAAGCATTGGTGATTAATTGCAGAACACAGGACTAGTCATAAGAATTAAAACAAAGAGATAAGGTATAATAATATTTAGGTTTTAAAACTCTGGTGCCTAGGTTAACTTATTTCTTGGGGTAAGAAAATGTGTTTAAAATATATCAATTTGCTTAACAATCTCTGAACTGTAGGACTCTATAGAATAAAATGAGTATATTTATATACCCAAATGCATTTGTTCAATTCTTCAATTTAACTTAATTTTTTAAATTTTTGTTAGGTAATTTATTTAGATGGATCAAAAATTTACAATAAATATCAAAACTAGAAGGAAAAGTTTTTTCTGCCTCTGGCCAAAAATTGCCCTGTTGTCATACTACCTCGAATTTCTTTATGCATAGCTATATTCTTGGTTTCTCCCCTTTTTTCTGGTTTTACAAAAAAAACATAGCGTAATATGCATACCCTTTTACCACTTGGTTATTTTGTTTGTTTGCTTGCTTGTTTTAGTTGGCAGTATCTCTTAGAGATCTTTCCACACTAGTGCATAGAAAGAAAGCTTCCATATGCTTGTTTACATGTACATAGCATTCCATTCTATAGATATAGCTACTATTGATGCAGACTTGTTTGTTTTCAGCATTTTGCTGTTACAGACAGTGATGTAAACGTGTGACTATAGTTGTAGGATAAATTCCAAATGCATTTTGAGTAGTTGTAACAACTGCCATGTCTGTGAAGTAATCTTAGCATGTCTGACTTGGTCCAACTCAGGATAGCATTAAACTGTAAAGAATGGATAAAGAAGATGTGGTACATATATACAGTGGAATACTACTCAGCCATTAAAAAGGAATGAAATAATGCCATTTGCAGCAACATGGATGCAACTAGAGATTATCATACTAATGAAGTAAGTTAGAAACAGAAAGACAAATACCATATGATATCACTTATATGTGAAATCTGAAATCTGACACAAACTTATCTATGAAACAGAAACAGACTCACAGACATAGAGAACAGACTTGTGGTTGCCAAGGGGGAGGGGGTGTGGGGAAGTGATGCATTGGGAATTTGGGGATTAACAGATGCAAACTATTATATAGAGAATGCATAAACAGCAAGGTTCTACTGTATAGCATGGGGAACTGTAGTCAATATCCTGTGGTAAACTATAATGGAAAAGAATATGAAAAAGAATGTGTATATATATATATATGTATAACTGAATCATTTCATTGTTCAGTAGAAATTAACACAACACTGTAAATCAATTATACTTCAATAAAATAAATTTAAAAAAAAATAAAATGTTTGGCTAGGATTAGTACCAGTATATCCAGTGACATATTCACACAACTGGGCACTATCAGTAGAGACTGGCCCCCTGCAATCAGAGCCCAGCAGCTCTTCCCTCATGCAGGCTTCCTGATCATTTGACCTCTGTCACTGGTCCAGTCTTTCCCGCTCTCCTGCAACCCCTTAGGAAGCTCTACCCTACACCTGCCAACTTTCTGACATGATCATGACCTCTAGTTACACAAATCAGCTGTCCCGCACACCAGATTTAAGATGGAACAGAGTTTTCAGTGGAGCAGCTTCTTATACATTTTGGAGGCTTTCTGAGCTGCTGCCTAATACATCAGAACCAGATGGGAACGAACTACCTGGGTGCATCCAAGGTCCATCAGGGTCCACCTCTTGTCTCCAGAGGAAGGGGGGCTTGACTGGACCCATGTCAGTGATATCATCTCTGCCCTGCCTTTTGACTCTTCCTCCAGATAGGGAGCTGCATCCCTCTGTGTTCTCCTGAATGGCTCTATTCTGATTTCCAAGTTTGATTCATAGAAAAGGTAGTGTATATCTTGGGAAGAAATTGAGAGAAATATTTCGTACCTAGTGTTTCATGGCATACAGATGAAGTGGGTAGTATCTGTATAGATAGATGCTAATAAGGGTAATTTGAAAGTATTCTATATTATGAGGCTCGCTTTTGTTAAATAGAATCAGGAGAAAATTCTCCTTTAATGGTAGATGAATACTCGATTCAGCCTAGTGACCTGTGGGCCAATAATGGGAAATTCAGAAGTTTAGATGTATCAAGACAAATGATAGCCAGTAGACCATGGAGTGATAGCCACTGTTAAGCTGATTTATTGGGAATGGAGTGTAACTAAATGTGTACTGTTCTGAAAGAGTGGAAAATGTGCTACTGAGTCCATACCTAGATATGCCAAAAAGAGAGACTTTATTTTAGAATGATACAACTATCTTGTTTGTTCATGTTGGTTTGAACCTGGATCATCTCCAAAGGTCATCTTAGTATCTAGACATATGGGTATCTAAACTGGAGCAGATAAAAAATCCTTGACGGCAGTTGTGTATGGCCATAAATGATTTCATCATTAAAGGTACGGCCAGTCAGAAACCCTAAAGTCTAGAGGTTTACGGTCTTTCTGAATATTTGACAGCCCCTTTTCCCCCGCAGTTTATTATGTGACCAAAGACATTCCTAACATGGATGGTGATTTATTAATTCCACAAATACTCACTTAGTGTTCACCGTGTACGATTTACTGTGCTAGGTGTTGTGAGTAACAAATGTGAGCAAGACAGTTACTGGCCTCGAAGATAGTGCAGACAGATAATCCATGGCCACAGTACCCACATCTCAGGGAATGGGATGTAGTTTCAGATGGAGGATTAGGAGATGCATCATGGGAAAAGATGCCCTCTGATTGGCCCTGGAAGGATGAGTAGGATGTGAATATGGAAAAATGGAAATAAGGGGCTGTTATGGGTTGAATTGTTACCCCGTCCTCCAACTTCACGTACTAAGTCCTAATCCCCTGTACCTCAGAATGTTGCCTTATTTGGGGATGGGCTCTTTACTGAGATAATCAAGTTGAAATG
Organism: Physeter macrocephalus; assembly: GCF_002837175.3. Lineage (NCBI taxonomy): Eukaryota > Metazoa > Chordata > Mammalia > Artiodactyla > Physeteridae > Physeter > Physeter macrocephalus. The sequence continues at coordinate 65,268,369 of NC_041226.1, forward strand.
AGGTCATTAGGGTGGACTTTAAGGCAATATGACCAGTGTCTTTATAAAAAGGGGTAATTTGGAAACAGAGACACACATAGGAAAGATGATGTGAAGAGACACAGGGAGAAGAGGGCCATCTACAAGTCAAGGATAGGGACCTGGAACAGATCCTTCCCTTGTAGCCCTCAGAAGGAACCAACCCTGCCGACACCTTGATTTGGGACTTTTAGTCTCCAGAATAGTGAGACAATAAATTTCTGTTAAGTCTATAACCACTTTAATACAGCAGCCCTTCCTAGCACACTAATTCTCAACGGAGGGAAGAGAGTCAGGGAAATACAGTGGAGGGTTAGAGAAGAGGAGTCTGGCTGGAATGTGGAGTGCCTCCGGGGAATCAGTGGAGCCATGACTGAAGTGGGAGTCGAGTGAGATCATGAAAGGTCTTTCAAGCCAGTACTGCACAACTCGAGATGTAAATTCTGTGAGCAGTGTGTCACAAGCGACAATGACGATATTTATATGGTCCACCGTGGTCACTGAAAGAGGCTGCTCTCAATGGGAGGCAGCTGATCTAGGCCCTTTCTAGATGCCCTACACCCTACCCTGTGGTGACAAGGACTGAGGGGATCAGTATCCCCAAGTGTTTATTTTCCATTTGGGTTTTTCTATTATCCCCAAGTATCTCTTTTCCATTGGGTTTTTTCTATTTTCTATTTCCAAGTAGAAATTTGGAAATTTTACTGGAGGCAACAGGGAGCCATTAAACATTTTTGATCAGCAGTATGACACAGTAAGTGCTGTACTTGAGGATGATTAACTTGGACTGATTGAAAGTGTGCCTGGCAGGGCAGCTGGCTGGGAGGAAGTAGCAATGATCTAGGTAAGAAATAATGAGGTTTGGAATTTGGGCTATGGCAGTGGTATGAGAGGGGGGTTAGGGCTGTGTCTTATCTCCACATTAAATCATGCATTGATCTTTGGGAGCTTTGTTTTGTGATTGTAAATGTGTTCCTTTCTGTCTTTTTCTTTCTGATGAGTGTGGAAGAAGGTAATTCAGAATGAGATGGCAGTGAAGAAACCTAACTACTCTTTTTATGGCCCTTCCATAATATATAAACACATAAATATTCTATTTTGTAATTCCAGGAGCAGAGGTTCTTATAAAACTAAAGCTAATTTGGTTATAGATATTCGAATGGATATTTGACAATTTACAGAACTTCTGTGACTAGATACAGAACATTTGGTGATTTTTGATACTTCTGCTATTTGAAAAGTGTTGACTGCTGATGTACAATTTAATTGCGTAACATGGGATTTTTGTGTACCAGTGTGTGAATTCTTGTCGAACTGATTAAGGAAGATATGGGGAGAGCCATCAATAAAAACTGGAGGCAATAATAGACAGAAATCAATTTTGATGACTTGTGGTAGTAAATAAAACTGCATTACATTATGTGACTGGGACAACTAAACTCATATATCTATATATGTTACCTAGAGTGGTAAAACATGTTCATGAAATCAATGAGAATATTTGGTAATTTATCATAGCAATTTCAATGTTTCTTCAGGGGATTTTAAAGAAAGCAATCCGTTTTAAAAATATTTTATAAGGCAAGATGTATTCAAAGTATAAGCTGACATTGGAAATCACAGAGAAAGCCTAAATTTTCTTGAACTTTTACTATTACCCAAAGATATCATGATGCCTTGTACTGCTAACCAGATTATTCTATTGCCTTTATCTATTGATAGATGCTATAGGTTTCATTGATTTTTAGCTATGTTATCCCTGCAAGATGCATTTTTCTATCTTCTTTTGATTTTAACTTTCATCACCCTTCTTGAGAGCCATCTAATTGTATTGATTTTTTTCTAAGTCAGTTATAATTTGGAAAAGAACATTTTAGTATATTTTGTTTAGAAAATTTTGGCCTTTTTGACTTATAACTAGAAATATTCTGAAAAGTTTAGCTACAAATATCACTAATTCACTGAGTAGACAATGGGATTAATGGGAAGAAAGGAGTGAAAGGATTATTCCAAACTCGTTATCTTTGTAGGGTTTCCTAAGGATGACTCATAGGATGAAAACATGCTTGCGGTAAATTTATTAGGCAATGTCCTCAGTATCAACACCTACGGAGGACATGAAGGAACAAGGATTGCAGGAGGAGTTGAACAGTGATCGGTCAAAACAATGGCCCCAGGTGATCCCATTGAGTGTTCTCAAGCTGCGATGGCCCTTGCATCCTTGAGGAAAGAGAGCTGAGCCTTTACACCTGCACACCAACCAGTCATTGGACACCTACAGCTCCTTGGGTGGGGGCCTGGCCTTGGGCATTCAGCTCCGGTTGGATTTCAGTTGCCAGCATTCCCAGCAACTGGGAGAAATAAGGACCTCAGTCCTGAAGGAGACGTCTAAGTGACACATAATAACACCGCCCACACTCAGAGTTATATATGTCTTAAAGCAACTCCTTTCAGAAAGGATATTCAATTTTAGGTGTTAAATATTCCTTAATGTTTGAAATATTTGGTATTTAGACATCTCTATTTGTTAGCAGAATCTGCAAGATTCCTTTGTTAAAACTTACCTTTGGAAATAAGAGGAAAAGGCATTGTCTAGACACTAAATTCTTAGCTGTCATATAACACTCAAAATCACATTTTACATTATTAAGTGATCCATAGCAATATGTTGGGGGTAAATATCCATGGGATTTATTTCTCTTGCTGGCAGCCAAGAGAAAAGTATCTAGCTCTGTTCATTATCAACCACGAAAAGATTATTAGTAGCTAAGAAATTAAGTAGACAGGCTCAGTAGTTGTGGCTCGCAGGCTCTAGAGCACAGGCTCAGCAGTTGTGGCACATAGGCTTAGTTGCTCTGCCGCATATGTGATCTTCCCAGACCAGGGCTCGAAACTGTGTCCCCTGCATTGACAGGCGGATTCTTAACCACTGCGCCACCAGGGAAGCCCTATGTATTCGTTTTTTAAATGGTCTGTGAGAGACAGCAGCAAAGCCCTCGGGCTGTCCAGTGACTCTAGTAGGGTTTAGCTCCACAGAGCTTTAGCTGTTTCAGGGAGAACTGTTAGGTGCCAAAAGCATCTGAAAGTGCTGATGTCAAACCTCCCCCTTGATGAGATGCCCATTGCAGCCTGGTTGCCAGCTGACTCAGATCTGGGCCGTACGTTACACTGTTCCAAATAATCAAGATGGACACAATTCAATTTTGCCCTTACCATTCTCTACATGGAGTGCTAGTTTTGTGTTGTGTTATGTTTCATTTCCTATTGACACAATAGAGCGTGAAGTGCCAGGGAATGTATAAGCTTAACACCTGTCACATAAAATTAATTATGAAACACCCCATTTAACATTATAAAAACATTACTGTGTTTCATGTGCTTGAAATTTTATTTTGAAATGTGGATGTCCTGTGCCACTTAGCTTAATTGGTTAGGCTCTGGTGCTGATGAGCCTGGAGTTGTTAGTTCATTTTCCATAAGGTCAAATTAGTTTCCCATAGATTAAAAAAAAAAAAAAGTTTTTTTTTCTATACTTTTACCTTTTACAATTAAGTGATACTTTATATTTCATGAAAAATATTTTCTCAAGCGCTCTTTCTTGAGCTTCATGGCAATCCCGGGAGGAAAGGTTGAAAAGTATTTTCATTTCTAGTCTCACTTTACAGATGAGGAAATTGGTGCTTTATGGGATTAATGTACTTGACACAGCCAGGAAATGGTTTAGCCAGGTTCTCTGACTTTAAATCCCATTCTGTTTCTTCTCTATTCCACTACATGGCAACTCAAAAACTGCAGTCTGATGTTTACATTCATTTGTTCCAGAAGTGATGGACATTAGTTACTTTGCTTTCATTATCAGCCAATTTGGATACCAATTTGATAAAGTTGCTGTGCATCTCATATTGTTTCTTATACGAGTACAGTGCTTGGTTAACCCCCTTCTCCATGATTTTGTTACATCGCTTCTATACTTTTACCTTTTACAATTAAGTGATACTTTATATTTCATGAAAAATATTTTCTCAAGCGCTCTTTCTTGAGCTTCATGGCAATCCCGGGAGGAAAGGTTGAAAAGTATTTTCATTTCTAGTCTCACTTTACAGATGAGGAAATTGGTGCTTTATGGGATTAATGTACTTGACACAGCCAGGAAATGGTTTAGCCAGGTTCTCTGACTTTAAATCCCATTCTGTTTCTTCTCTATTCCACTACATGGCAACTCAAAAACTGCAGTCTGATGTTTACATTCATTTGTTCCAGAAGTGATGGACATTAGTTACTTTGCTTTCATTATCAGCCAATTTGGATACCAATTTGATAAAGTTGCTGTGCATCTCATATTGTTTCTTATACGAGTACAGTGCTTGGTTAACCCCCTTCTCCATGATTTTGTTACATCGCATCAGTTTAAATGCATTTAACTAAGTTTCTTCATTACCTTTACCTATAGGAATAATCAGGATTAAGAATCAAACTTCTGATATTGCGAAAGAATGATTTCATCAACACAATAAAATTGGAAATCAGTTTTAATATTTAAATTGTGTAGCGTTTAGTAGACTATGTTAAACATTAACATAAAATAAATATCTGTTAAGTTGTCCAGCTCTCATCTTGATTATATTCTTTGGCTAGCTTAAGCTGAAGAGTGCCTGGAGTTTTCCCTGAAATATAGAGGAGATGCGTGGGAGCCACTGCAGGCTTTCTTCACTGTGCTCTCTGCCTCGGTGGTAGTGGTCTCAGGTTAAAAGGTTTTGGAAGCTATTACAGGCAGATAATATTGGTGTAGCATAAATTAAGCTTCAGGAAAGGAAAATGGTCTTAACATAAAATAGAAGGGCACACCTGAGATTGGTGAGAAAAAGAATATTAAGTCCTCTGCTACCATCAACTATAGGGAATGTTTTCATTGTCAAAATGGGTAATACATTGTAAATCATTCTTTTTCATTAGGGATTGTTAAAATAGGTATGTGTGACTAAGCTTATGTTTTCAAAAGTTTTATTTAACTGTTGTAGTGACCATTTTCTTTTGAAGTGATAAATATAGAGATTTTTACAGAGGTTGAATGTTTAACAAAAGACACAACTTTATAAAGTTGTCTCTTTTTTTCTCCAGTTAAATGAAGGATGATAGTTTTGATGAATAACTCCTGTTCTTTTTGCAGCAATCAATCTTGTATGTTCACTAACATATTGATCTAAACATTTTTATATGGAGAAGAACTGAGCATCTGATCCCATTAATGATTTTAGAACATATATAACATTTCATTTCTCTGAGCTCATGTACAATAAATTAGAAGAGTGTGACAAATATCTGAATAATTCAGGCTAAAATGTGACTTCATAATTTACCAAGATTATTTTTGTTCAGCTGAAATTCTTTGCTGAAACTATTTTCGCTTCTTAAATTTCAAATTCTTGCTGTATACATAGAAAATTAACTTCAGTAAATATATAATGGCTGCCTAATGTATGCACTAAATTGCTTTCCTTCTTAGTTTATGATTTCTTTCTTACAGAATTGTATTTCTTTATTCTGCTGTCCTCACCTGTGGACTCCTCATCCTATCCTACATCCTTCATTGTCTAGTCTATAATAGGTATTCAAGAAATATTTCTTAAAATGAGCCAACTTGAGTACTATACATGAATGAGTCTAGCACTTAAGGCATGTAGGTATGGAATTGAAAGTTCAGGCCAACTGATTGGCTGAAATTTGTTTTACTGTATCAAGTAGTGGTTACTAACAGTCTCTGTAGCAGGATAGCTTAGATTTAAATGCTAGTACCATTGCTTCCTGGCCATATGGCCTTGGCTAATTTATGTAATCTCTTTGTGTCTCCGTTTCCTTACCTATAAAAGAGGTTTTATAAAGGTTTAAACAATTTAATATATGTAAAGTACTTAAAATATACCTAATAAGTTCTAAAATATTAATAGTTCTTGTTATTATCGTTATATAAGCTAGCTTTACCAAACCTATCTAGAAGGTCCAAGGCTACTTACTGTGTATCAGGAGAGGGGCTTGATTATACAAATGCATTAAATGGGCTGTTTAGAGACACACTTGCCCTTTTCATCCCTCCCACATACTGTGCAACATTTGAAAGTCTTAACATTTTTGTTTGATTCTTTGTTTAGTTTTTGCTTTTTTTTTCTTTTAGGTTAACTTGTTTTTTCAAGAAAGCCCTTCATAATATATGGAATCTTGGACGGGCTAAAAATTCATTCCCTATAAGTCTGTTAATTTATCAATTTATCAAGCAATTGGGATTATGAGAGTACTTTTTGAGGAGAGTGAGAATGCATAGGACAGAGTGTGGGCTAATAGATGCTGAATGGCCAGAAGAAAGAACTGAATCCAGCAACCAAAACAAGGGAGAAGAGAGACCAGAAACAAGCAAAAATTGAGAAAAAAATGTATGGATTTTATTAGTGCTAGAAAGCCTTCTCTCATTTCATCACTAGAAAACTCAGTGAGCTTGGCAGTCTGTCAAAAAGTTAAACATAGAAGCACCATATGATCCAGCAATTCCACTCCTAGGTATGTATCCAAAAGAATAAAAATCAAGACTTGAACACATGATTGTATACCAGTCTTCATAGTAGCATTATTCATAAAAGCTAAAAAGTCAAAAAAACCCAAATGTCCATCAACGGGTAAATAGATGAACAAAATATGGTGAATATGTATACAGTGGAATATTATTCATCCGTAAAATACTGTTAAATTCTGATACATGCTACAACACGGATGAACCTTAAAAACATTATGCTAAGGGAAATAAGCTAGACACAAGGGACAAATATTGTATAATTCCACTTTTTTGAAGTATCTAGAATGGGCAAATTCATAGAGATAGAAAGTAAAAGAGAGGTTACCAGGTGCTGGGGGGTAGGGGGGATGGAGAGTTATTGTTTAATGGATACACAGTTTCAGTTTGAGCAGATGAAAAAGTTCTGGAAATAGGGCTTCCCTGGTGGCGCCGCGGTTGAGAGTCCGCCTGCCGATGCAGGGGACGCGGGTTCGTGCCCCGGTCCGGGAAGATCCCACATGCCGCGGAGCGGCTGGGCCCGTGAGCCATGGCCACTGAGCCTGTGCGTCCGGAGCCTGTGCTCCGCAACGGGAGAGGCCACAACAGCGAGAGGCCCGCGTACCGCAAAAAAAAAAAAAAAAAAAAGTTCTGGAAATAGATAATGATCATACACAACACTGTGAATGTACTTGCTGCCCAAAACTTTTATGAATTACTCTGATATACTAATTTTAAGATATGGTTTTTGTCCTTAAGGAACCTAGAGACTGGGTGGAAAGACAGACATGTAACTTCAATGATTATCCTATAGATACGTACCCAAAGTTATAAAAGCATTAGTCTTATATGAGTGCAAAGCATGGGGTATAAATCACGTTAGGAGCCATCGAGGATGTTTTAATAGAAGAAAGTGTCTGCAAACTAGGACTTGAAGAATGTATGTAATTTCAATAAGCAAAGCAACATGGGAAAGGCATTCCAGTTCAAGGAAACAGCACAGGCAAAGGCCAGAGTCAAAAATATCTGTGGCTTGTTTGAAAATGATATGTAGTCCTATTTCCTCTTTTTCTCTGCCGATCAAGGTCACAGCTAAAAGCTTAAGTCATACTGATTATTTTCTCAGTATTCAATAGATTTGCTTCCTGCTCTTTACTAAATATTTTCCCTTGTTCTAATTCAAATCTACGTTTCATATGTGCCTTTTATTTTAATCACCTACAGTCATTTTTGGAAGCAGAAAGGATATTGATTATAAATACGTTTAAATACAATTCCAGTTTGTATTGCGTCAGTGGCTTGCTGCTAACTCAGCCTAAGCAGGCCTCATATGTAGTAAAAATGGCATTTTTGATATTGCTTAAGACTTTCTGTTAGAGTAACAGCTACTGATCTTTTGTCTTGAGTATCACGACCATCTAATTTCTTTGAAAATTATAAATTTTTTAATAGACCTTTATCATACAATCTTTCATAAATTAATGTTTTACTGCCAATAATAAATATTGACTAACCAAATTACATAGTTCCACTGTATATCTGCTTTTATAAGGCTCTATATACTTTTCCAAGATTTTATGAAGCTAGCTTTGTTTTAAAGGATACAGGCTACCCTTAAATGCCTCTATTCAGTGAGTTTGGATGAAAAGTGCATCTGCAAATGCTTCCTTCCAATAATTTTACCATCCAGTCCATAAACTTTAATAATCTGAAGCATCTGTCTGATAGTTCAGTGGACTTTCTGCTACAGTCTTTTCTGTCTGTCTGGTTGATGGGAGAAAACATTACTAAAACATTACTAAAAATTCACTGAAATAACATGTAGTCTTGTCTTGAACCTACAAAAACTATTGGATTTAGTATTTGATTTAGTATTTGATTTCTTCGTCCAGTGGTGACCTCTCCTCAGATGTATTTGAAAGCTCATTATTTAAAGTTTTAAGACCATCTAGATCTGGCCTTGTGTCTTTGAAGTAGAACCTTAGCTTCCAGGCAGCATTCAACTTTTAACAGATGTACATGTCCTCAGAAATTATTCTGACTTCAGCCTTATTGTTCCTGAAATAAACATTATTATTAAAAAATAACTACCATAGATAATATCTTTGCTATGTATAGCATCCTTTTATCCTGCTAATTTTGTCAATGAAAAAGGTAAAGCTTAGAAACTTCTGGTGATACACTCAAGTCTACTAAGTGACACAGACAGAACTAAGACCATGGCCCCAAATCTTTGTTCTTTGTGTTGATTCATGACTTCTTGTCTGAGCCAATAAACTGGATAAAAACTATTTCTATCACAGGATTTTTCTTAATAGCACAAGGAGACAATTTTTCTATAGGTGCTGAGGACTGGAAAATGTAAACGTTGTTTATGTAGCTTTTAGTTCCTTTGCTAAGGAAGCATCCCTTTTGGTTTTTTGTAGGAGATATAACTAAAGATTAGTGCTTTACTTAATCCACTGGAAATGTTGAATTTTCTATGCTTTTAACTCACCTTAAACAATATAAACTAGGTGGTGAGAGTCAGGATAATTTCTTGTCTGGGTAAGAAGCTGGTAAAGCGTGAAGTTGAAGTCACCTTTGATGTGGATCTGGGCAGAAGATCGACCTAGGTAATAATTAATGTCAGATAAGTTACATTTTTTGATAATTAACTACTGTGAGTGATAGTTCCAGTCAAAAGGACAAGATAGATTAAAAGGGAGTGGAATAAGACCATTTATTAAATTACTGCTAGAAAGTTCAGCACCATGGATAGCTCCTGAACAGACAGGCTACTCTGATGATTTGCGCACAATGGTAGTATAGATCCCAAATCTACTTGTTTATTTGGTTTTTCTGCCTTCATACTGAAATTTTATGATTCTAAATTTTTTTTTGCTTTTATAATGCTTAGCATATTTTGTATAAAATCAGGAAACAATACTCATGTACTTAAGAACATTTGTTCTTTGTCTTTTATAAGACCACTCTGGCTGAATTGGCTCTTAACCTGAGAACACATATTCTCAAGAAGACATGGAAAGGTGCACATAATTATTTCTGTTAAACTTATGAACTTCTGGAAATGCTTCCTTTTTTTAAACTGAAGCAAAATCTTAGGATTGCAGCCAATTTTTCCTCTATGAAGTTGAAATTCTCTTTTTTTTTTTTTTAGTGATTCTTTTATTTTACTTTACCTTTTCCTGTTTGAAACAATGTTTTTGTGTGTGTTTTTGTTTTTGTAATGATGATCACAAGAAAACATTTCTTTTTTTAGTACCAGATTTCTCCTTAATCATTTAGCTTTTCCCTAGTCAACCCCCATTGTGCTAGGGTGCCTAAAACTGTGCTTTACCAAAACATTAGCATATCTCTTCTCTCCAACCTCTTTGTAATCCATCTGTCTCAGCTTTGCTGTCCAGAACAGTTTTCTGTAATGTATCCCGCTGTCATTTTTCCTCCTTTACATAAATGAAGCAGAAATAAGAGGATTTTAAATCCTAAGTATCCCCTTTTTGCAATCAGAAGAGCACAGGTAGTTTACTTTTGCAATGCAAGGTAACAAAACCAAGCACCTAGTTTTTCAACTGTCTCCTATCTCTTTGCCCAAGTTAGTAGCTGCTTTAAACCACTGGCCTGTAACTTTAGACATGATGTAGAAAAGTTATCTCCTAAGAGAACTTTTCTGCAGCGACCTTTTAGCAGTTGAGAAATTCTTGGTTGGTCATTCCCGTAGTGACCACAATCCCAAACCACTTTTGCTTATGCCTATACATATTGCTTTTAAAAACATACTTCTTAGTTAATAGTACTGTGTTGCATATTTGAAAGTTGCTAAGAGAGCAGATCTTAAAAGTTCTCAATGTCAGATAAGTTACATTTTTTGATAATTAACTACTGTGAGTGATAGTTCCAGTCAAAAGGACAAGATAGATTAAAAGGGAGTGGAATAAGACCATTTATTAAATTACTGCTAGAAAGTTCAGCACCATGGATAGCTCCTGAACAGACAGGCTACTCTGATGATTTGAGCACAATGGTAGTATAGATCCCAAATCTACTTGTTTATTTGGTTTTTCTGCCTTCATACTGAAATTTTATGATTCTAAATTTTTTTTTGCTTTTATAATGCTTAGCATATTTTGTATAAAATCAGGAAACAATACTCATGTACTTAAGAACATTTGTTCTTTGTCTTTTATAAGACCACTCTGGCTGAATTGGCTCTTAACCTGAGAACACATATTCTCAAGAAGACATGGAAAGGTGCACATAATTATTTCTGTTAAACTTATGAACTTCTGGAAATGCTTCCTTTTTTTAAACTGAAGCAAAATCTTAGGATTGCAGCCAATTTTTCCTCTATGAAGTTGAAATTCTCTTTTTTTTTTTTTTAGTGATTCTTTTATTTTACTTTACCTTTTCCTGTTTGAAACAATGTTTTTGTGTGTGTTTTTGTTTTTGTAATGATGATCACAAGAAAACATTTCTTTTTTTAGTACCAGATTTCTCCTTAATCATTTAGCTTTTCCCTAGTCAACCCCCATTGTGCTAGGGTGCCTAAAACTGTGCTTTACCAAAACATTAGCACATCTCTTCTCTCCAACCTCTTTGTAATCCATCTGTCTCAGCTTTGCTGTCCAGAACAGTTTTCTGTAATGTATCCCGCTGTCATTTTTCCTCCTTTACATAAATGAAGCAGAAATAAGAGGATTTTAAATCCTAAGTATCCCCTTTTTGCAATCAGAAGAGCACAGGTAGTTTACTTTTGCAATGCAAGGTAACAAAACCAAGCACCTAGTTTTTCAACTGTCTCCTATCTCTTTGCCCAAGTTAGTAGCTGCTTTAAACCACTGGCCTGTAACTTTAGACATGATGTAGAAAAGTTATCTCCTAAGAGAACTTTTCTGCAGCGACCTTTTAGCAGTTGAGAAATTCTTGGTTGGTCATTCCCGTAGTGACCACAATCCCAAACCACTTTTGCTTATGCCTATACATATTGCTTTTAAAAACATACTTCTTAGTTAATAGTACTGTGTTGCATATTTGAAAGTTGCTAAGAGAGCAGATCTTAAAAGTTCTCATTACAAGAAAAAAAAATGTTTTCTAATTATGTATGGAGATGGAAGTTAACTAAACTTACTGTGGTGTTCATTTCACAATATATACAAATACTGAATCATTATGTTGTACATCTGAAATGAATATAATGTTATACATCAATCACATGTCAATTAAAAAACAAACAAAAAGCATGTTTCTCTCTAAACTTTGTGTATTATCAGAGGAAAATTGAGCTTCTTTCGTAGGATTAAAGATGGGCCATGTTTTTTCTCCTACCACAGTCAAGATAAACCTGTTTGGCACTAATCTGATGAAAGACTTTTCAGAGGTGATGACTTCTTGTTTTTCCATGAAATATTTTTCAGACTCAAACTGCTATTATAAATGAAAAATGTACTCTATTCACATATCCATGTTTCTGAGGTTTTCCTGATTGAATGTATATTACACTGTAATATAACTCTTGGTTTTCTTCACATAAGGCCAATAGCTTAGTTGTTGCAGTCTAAAATGGGCCTGGAAGTTGCCATTGACTGTATTCCTATAAGTTATGATATTTAAAGGGGCTTAACAGGGGATGTTATTATATGCAGTGATTGAAATTCAAATTGTTCAGTAGTCACTGTAATAGAAAAAGAATCCATATTTTGTTCTAGCGAGTAAGAAATAATCATCATAAGAAATAATCATCATTTGGCATGTTTCAGATACCATAAAATAGAAATTTTATATTTAGAAAAAAAGGAACTAGTATTTTTTAGTCCTTACTCTTTGCCTGTTACTGTGAAGGTTGACTTATATACAACGGCTAACTACATCCTTGTCATTCAGTATTCTTGCTTAATTATTATTCCAAATTGCTATTGTCATTTATATAAAGTGCTGAAATCGCACTTTTAGGTTAATTTAGGTGCCACTCAGGGAGGTTAATGGTCTAGGATCACTCAGATAGTAAATGGGGTTGCTTCAGCACAAACCTAGTACCAGTCTGATACTATTGCTTGTTTGAGAATAGTTAAGTTGACAATGAAATGAGACAACATTTATAATGAATAGCCTGCAAACCTGTCCATTACTGTTTGATCAATTAATATACATTAACTGTAAAATAATATTAGAACCTGTTTATTAGTCCCTCTGGTATATGTTACAGTTGCTTCAGAATTTAACGGGAATGAGGATACAGAAATTTTCCTTCCAGTATCTCATTCTTTGTCACTTATCTTCTTACCCTTTTTTTAAACATCATTTTTTAGTGAGGAAATCTTCTTCATTGTTCCACAAAATTTGTGGAGATCAGATTGGGAAATATTTGAAAGTTTGTGTCCAATTTTGAAAATGTGGATACTGTGCCCAAGATACTAGTTTTCTCCAAATGTATATAATGTGTAGCACATAAGATTTCTTTTCTTACATGTGTCTAATTTTAATTTTTTCAGCAATTAAGTGAATAAAACTACACTATAATTTACTTTTACTAAAAAGAAACTTTGCATGGGTCACTTAGTTTTAACAGTAAATTTTTATGAGTCAAATACTTGCTGCCTAGCCTGATTTCCATAAATTCTACTGAACAATGATGAAGCTTTTCTCACTAGAGAGTAGATTTGAAAAAAAAAAAGTGTGTAATTAAGAATCAGATGGTGGAGGGAAAGTTGCTTATTACTTCTCTTTCCTTATAGTTTATTAGTGCCTTCAAGGTCAAGCATACAATGCTGGGTGAATCAATAGTGGATAGGGTGATACACCAGCTAAAAGCTCTCAAATAGTTTTAAATAATTGTTAAGAATTATGTTTTCATCATTAACTTAAATTTACATAATTCTTTACTTAGTGCTTTCACGTAAATAACAATTATAGTAATGAATGTGTTTAAAACAGTGAAGGTAGTTTTAAAAATTCAGCTCAGCTCTGTTTGCTCTGTTTTTACCAGATAGTCATCAACTTCTATGAGAAGCTGATGGTCAATATTTGGACATGCTCTCCAAGGCGAATTTGGAGTTTATTCTGAATGTATTACCTTTAAAAAGAACAATTTTTCCTAATAGCTTAAGAATTAGAACTTGGTAGTACTGAGAATTACGCCCATTTTAGTACAAATTAGCTAAATAAATTTAATTGTTTGATTTTCTACCCTCTCCAGATTTCTAGTCAGGTTTACTACGAATGCAAAAATTCGCTATAGTATGTTAAGTAAGTGAATAAGCTCCTAGTCTACTAAAACTCTTTACAACTCTCATGTTACTCTCCGTAGATATTTCAGCATGCCTGATATGATTTTACATCATTTATGAATGAGAAATAGCAATAAATGTGTGATTTTTCCCCATTCTTCCTCTGTCTCTGTCTCCTTCTTTCTCTTTTGTTTATCCCTTAGAAATAAAAAAAAAAAACTGCAGTGTTCCCTGCTGAGAACTCTCTACGTTGCTCCTGGATTCCTTTTACTTACTGTTCAGTGTTTCTCTTGATTTGCATAGACAGTGCCCTGGGATGGAATGTAAGGTGATGAATACAGCCCACGAGGCCCTTGTTCTTAGATTCGCTTGGTGAGGCATATGTCTTTTTGAGAAATTGGTTTCTGAAAACAAGCCTTTCCTTGTGGTTCACTGCCTATCTCAAAATATATTTTCCTATCTAGCGTATTACATATTAAGCAAAAGTTTCATATCTCTTTCCACAAAAAAGGAAAAAGCCTTTTAAACACAAATCAAAAAGCAGCAATTGAACTTGATACTCGGATCCTACACCATCTGTAGAAAATGGTAGGGCTCACATAATCTGTTATCCCAGCAAGACAGTATAAGCCAAGGCTGCCCAAAGTGATTAAACTGACTTGTACATCACAAGCAGTCTTGTGCCAGATACAGGCTTTAGGAGAAGAAATCAAGTTGTGTTAATGTCATGACGCTACTGCAAACACAGTGGCATCAGCACCTTTGGTGCTACTCCAGACCAAAGTTGGGGATGACATTACTTAAGCTAGAGTTGCTTTTATTTCTTGGATCTAACACTTGACCATCCCCCGGTATCAGCCTTAGCCATATTCACCTCACCTTATCTTTCTCATTGGGACCTTGATGAAAATCTCAGTGCTTCTCTACTAGGCTGTCAAAAAATAATAAGAAAAATTTTCACATCTCCATTCTGGCAAATGAAGGAAAGTCATTCTTGAATTTCTGATCATGAACTACTTCTGAGAATGAAATCCCATAATATTATAGAAACTTTACAAATGCTCAAGAACAATGCACATGTCAGTTAAAATTAGCGCTGAAATAATAATCAAGCTCTTCAGTTAGAAACTAATGAGAGACAAGTATTCTTCAATAAATGAGAATTTCTGAGATATTCAGTAAGTAATCCCATTCCCCTTTTATTAAGAAAAAAATTTCCTAAAACCACTTTAAAATATGTTTGTTTATGTTTCATAACAGAGTGAGAAATTGATTCACTTACTTTTTAAAGTTATATTTGGGGGGGCGGTTGGCAGGCATAGGCATAATACAGATTGCTAATAATACACTGTTTTTAAAAAATGTTGAACATTCAAAAAATAAATTCTTTTATTCATTGTTAAACCAACAGACAAAGTGGACAATTTAAAGGAGCTTGAAAAAACAGACACTGTCAAATATTGGAAGTATTAAATATTGTAATTCAGATTTATTTATTTTCAAAATGAACTTTCACTCATGATATAGTGACATGATCTATACAAGGAGAATGATTTTGAGAATACCTTTATAAATAAAATTTTCTATTTCAGACATTGAAAAATATCCTCTGAGTGATATTTATTTCAAAATATATAGTGACATATTTCTTAGATTACTTAAAAATATCTCAAAATATTTCCACTCCAAACATGAAAATATTTTAAAATGAAATAAAGAATGAAATGGAGATTTTGAATATGTTCTCATTCATTTCCTGTTAGTTATCAGCTGGTGTTGTTTCAAACTATATTAAAAAGATAAGCACACAGAAGTTGAGAAGGTGATTGTGACATTGCTGATGTTACTTGGAGTTTTACTTTTATTTTCATTATGCTCTGCAGATATTGAGCTTGCTTTCCACCAACTTTTGTTCTTAGAGTTAAGAGGTCAATCAGGAGTAAACAAAGATGATAATAAAACCCTATCTAATCATGCGTATCATCCAGATTTCCCATGAAAAACCTGTACTGGAAAATATCTTGAAATTTAATTGAATGCAGAGTGTTTGTAAATATAGAAGATGCTAATGCCATGTAGAAAGACTTTTGGTATTTTTTTTCCTCTGAAAATATATTCAGATACATAGAAATATGTGTTTTTAGGTTTGAGATAAAAGTCTTTCTGCACACGTTGTAATGAGATTATAATCCAAGAAAATACTACGTTTCTATGCTTATGATCTCTGATACCGCTTTTTGCCCGGTAAATTTGGTGAATGTACTTGATAAGGGAGAGAGTATCATTTCCAACTGATATACATTTCCTTTTCCCTATTTCACAGATTTTGAATATTTAGAGTTTTGGTATTGCTTTTCACAAAACAAAGTCAAAGTTTAATACAAAGCATAAACAGGACATAATAATCCACACACTAAATAAAATGAATAAATAATAAACGATATAAAGTGAAACTTAACAATCTTCTCTCCTAAATCCAGGTCTGCCTACTGTTTTGACTATTTTTAATACCCGCTTTTCTTGTTTCATCTATTTTTTAGCAGAAGTTGTGAAGGATGAGCATTTAACTCATTCATGTTAACTGCTTTTCCCTTCTTTTTTTTAAACTAGTATTACTATATTTATTCTTATATTGGTAGCCTTCATAACTTTAAATGATATATTTGAAACTGTACTTTGTGAGCAACCAACCTTTGACAGTGTCTCTTGCCTCCCTGCTATTAAGCATCAGGAATCCCTTCCTAGTGCCTCTTCCTCTTCCGGCCCCCAGTTCGTACAGCACTGCTCCACTGAAATCCCCCAGGGCCTCCTCATCATATTCAGAAGGCGATCCAAGGTCAATAGCATGACTCACAAAGGCTTATGTACAATATCTGGCCCCAGGCTTCCCTTTAGCCCTCTGCTCCTACTTGTCTTCTCTCTTCTCTGGCCTTGGGCTTCTTGCCAGGACTCAAACACAGCCAACCAGTACCTGAGGCCCTGGCTACTGAGTGCACTCCCTGGAGCTCTAGTCCCATGAACTGATGCCTGGCTTGTTTCCTCTCTGAGAGCACTGGCTTTACACACCCTTATTAAATAGCTACACACCCTCATTCCTCTTTGTTACTCTACCCTGCTTTATTTTACACAGGAAGACTTACCATTATCTCAATTTCCATATGTACGTATTGCTATCTTTATTGGAGTATGATTGCTTTACAATGGTGTGTTAGTTTCTGCTGTATAACAAAGTGAATCAGCTCTACATATACATATATCCCCATATCTCCTCCCTCTTGCGTCTCCCTCCCACCCTCCCTATCCCACCCCTGTAGGTGGTCTCCTTCTAATATAAGCTTCAGGAGGTCAGGCATTTTCTTTATTTTTGCTGTTGAATCCACAGTTGTTATAGTAGTACCTGGCACAAAACAGACACTTAGATTTGTTGAAAGAATTAATTTGCATGGTTTATAAAATTTGCATGCTGTTCTACACTATTAAAAAGTCTCTAGGTCTTTGTCTGTAAGTTGGTTCCATAAATTTAAAACCAACAAATAATGTTTATAATATAATGAATGTATAAATACCATGCATTGCAGAATTCGTCAGTGTGACTGGGTCTGGAGAGAATATAATCTGGGATTGAAGTGTGCTACTTAAAGGAGAATATTCTAGGCATCAAGGTCAAATGTCCCTTCTTTAATAATCCATCAGTTGCTCAAAACAATAACATGCTTTCTTTTTATATTTGTTTTATGATTATCTTGTCAGCTTTTACTTCCCATGGAATTTTCAACTGTATTTCACTTATTCTGACAGATGACTTTGTTTTATTTAGCATGAGGTACGCGTTGAGTGCAAATACATCCAAGCATGCCTTTATTTTGCCCTGATAACATGATTTGCTTAGGTGTCGATTATGTGTTGAAATCCTTTTCCTCCAGATATATTATTCATTCTCATTAAGCATCTTTTGTTGCAAATGAAAAGTCTGACACCACTCAGACTCTTGTCCCCGTGGAGGACTTTGAATCCCACACTCTAACTTTTTCGTATTACAAGATTTCCTAAGCATGTTTCTAAATGTGTTTTTGTTTGTTTGTTTGTGTGTTCTATCTATTCCATTACTACATGGGTCTTTTTTTTCTTCAGGCCAGAGTATTTTATTTCATTTTACAAAATGTTTTTCTTTTATTTCTTTAATTATTTTCTCCTTCTTGCCTCTTCTCATTCATTAGACGAGGTACCTCTGGACATTCCTGGATTGACACTCTATCTTACTTAATAATTCAACTTTTCTTTTTTTTAAAGGAAATGCATCTCTTTTATTTATTTATTTTTGTGGTATGCGGGCCTCCCTCTGTTGCGGCCTCTCCCGTTGCGGAGCACAGGCTCCGGACGCGCAGGCTCAGCGGCCATGGCTCACGGGCCCAGCCGCTCCGCGGCATGTGGGATCCTCCCAGACCGGGGCGCGAACCCGGTTCCCCTGCATCGGCAGGCGGACGCGCAACCACTGCGCCACCAGGGAAGCCCTCAACTTTTCTTAAAAGTTTGTTTTTGCCCTACCCTCTGAGAAAAGTCCTCTTATTTGTTTATTTATTCACTTATATATGGTTCTTGTAAATTTCAACAATTATGTGTTTAACTTTCAAAATCTTCCCCCCCTTTCTTCTTTCTCTTCTTTTCATCTTCCTCCTCCCTCTCCCCCACCCTCACCCTATTTCCTCCTCTTTCTCCTTGTCTGAATGCAATGTTGGAATCAGTGGTTATATATCTTGGCTTATAATTGAAGCAGAGCTACTCCCTCACTGGAACATTCAGAGTGAGGGAGCGGGTTCCTGATATATTTCAGTGACTCTTGGGGAGTTGTACTGTGCTTGAACAGCTAGGAGAATTGAAAAGTTAAACATTTCAGCACAAATTTTAATTGGGGCTGAGTAGAATATCCAGCAGTCCATGAGAATTGAGTGTTCAGCCAGGAGCTTGAAAAAGTCAAGGAGTTAATTAGAACTCAGGAAAGACTGGCTCCAGAGAAGGAGCCCAGAAGGATTCCATGTACTTTCCTGTGCGTGAGAAAATACTGACCCAGACATTTCAAACCTAACTTTGTGCAGCCAGGATTGAGAAGCTTAAGTTGGCACATTTACCCGTGGATAATAAATTTAATTCAAAGAGAGGGAAGTAAAAATACACGAGGAGGGATTAGAACATGAAAAGTAGCTTGTAAGGAAAGATCAAGCCCTAGCCTATGTGTAGCAGTATGTAAATATGTCCATTTGGCTTTCAGTTTAGGAAATGGAAAGGGGAAGGGAGAAGCGGGGGCTGCACATGGTCATGAAAAACAAGCACATTTTTTAACTCACATGATAATGGTGTACAGAAATGTACAGAATGTACAGAATGCTTATACACATATTTAAAATATCATCTAATTAGATCTGTAATCCTAAATTATTTCTACTTTCTCTTTCTCCATATAATTATTATAAAATTATATAATGAATATATTTTGTTGATTTTTAAAAAATAATATTTTGGTCAGCTTTAAGTACTTTTTGTCAGAAGTCTTTAAAATGCATATTTTCTACATAAGCATAAAACCCAATGCTTTCTCTAGGAGTTGTGCTGAATAAAATTATTTAAGCAAGTATGAAGTACACCTTATTCTATTGCTGTGGATGTATACAATGTACCTTCAATTGAAAATTTCTTTTCCTTGTTGCTAACGAGTGGAAAACAAATGTTTCATATGTAGTACAGTCCTGTTTTCTTCTTAAAGAAATCTTTCCCAGTGACATTCTTTATTTTTTCGAACCTAGCTTTCTCTGTCATAACGTAAACTGAACCAACCTATTCTTTTATCAGTATCAGGTAGACGTGTGAAATGCACTCCTAAGAGTGAAAAAAAAAGTCTAAAAGAAATCATTAGCATAAACCTTATTTACCCAGTTCACATCAATCCTCTTAAAAATCAAAGGAAAGACAAAAGGAAATATTCAGATGTATAAAGATTAAATGTTCTTAACACTGTTGTTCCTCCAGGAAAAAATGTGATGCACAGTTATAAATGCAAAGCTGTCCAACAAGACATGTTTTTTTCTGTGTAGAATGAAACCACTTCAGTTTCTGTGTTTTATACTGAGGATTTAGCCCCTTACACGTGCCAGTACATTACTTTATGATGACTTACTATTACTGTATCTCTTACATCCATGGATGATGCCAATCTTTCTTTTTTTTTTTTTTTTTGTATGCGGGCCTCCCTCTGTTGTGGCCTCTCCCGTTGCGGAGCACAGGCTCAGCGGCCATGGCTCACGGGCCCAGCCGCTCCGCGGCATGTGGGATCCTCCCAGACCGGGGCGCGAACCCGGTTCCCCTGCATCGGCAGGCGGACGCGCAACCACTGCGCCACCAGGGAAGCCCCGATGCCAATCTTTCTTAGAGAGAGCAAATTGTTTCCAGTCAAGGCAGGAGGACTTCAAAGCAGAGTAACTGAAAACAGAAATATAAGGGTGTTCTACAAGAACAGCCATGGCACCAGCATGATCAATCTGACATCAAGACATCCAGTGACCTCCTGGGCTGCCTAAAATGGAGCCTCAGTGACACTTGCTGCTCTTGTATGACTTTTCAAATGAGGAAAATATTGACTGGGAGTTTTCCTTTTTGAAGTATAGAATTAATACATTCCTTGGTGGTGACGTATTGTTTGGGAAGGCTCAGAGCTCATGGGGCTGGCCTTACATTGTCCTTGTAATCTCAGCACTTTTGCTTGTGTATTACCAGTTTATCATCATCTTTGAAACCTGGAGTTCAATGAATAACTCAAGAACCTTGATATGACGTACTTGACCCTTATGGGTCTAGAACCCTTGACCCGTACTAGAACCAGCATTTCGCCAAACTGATGATATCATCGGGACTTCAGGTACTTGTAGCTACGCTATGACTAAGCAGGTCATTTGCTTCGAAGGGACTATGGAAGGTCAAGCCTATGTGGGATAAAGTATTTATTACCACATTCACCTGGATTTGAGTATACCACGTGAAATAATGGTATTCATTTTTTTTTGAACCTTTAAGTTAAGGATTTATACAGAGATCAAATATAAAACAATTTTCACTCAAACTGATTAGAGAAACAAATGCCAGTGTTAGAAATTACAGACCAAAAAGGGAGTATTTTAAGAAGTTCACAAATAATAAGCAATGATTAAAGACCTTGAGAATTTGACTTACAAGGAGAGCTTATAAAATATGCTCACACCAGGGACATTTCTGCATACAAACACAACATTTCAATGAATAAACACAAAACCAAAGAGGAGAATTGGTTATTATTGTAAATGCTATATACTGTAATGATTGAAATACTTTCTGGAAACATGAACGAATTCAGTCAAAAGATTTTCTTTTGTTTTGTCCTGTTTTAATGGCAAATGAGGGGGTAGTAAAGATAACTAAACTTATGGCAAGGAGAAAGAATGGGAAATGCTACAGCACTGTTAGAAATATTTGCTTGATGACTTGAAATTTGTGTATGTGTTGGGAGGCAGGTATTTTGAAGACTTATCCCTGGGTCTATGATTTTTATGGAACAGATGAAAAGAAAATCTCCATTTTTAGCAGCCAACTGCTTAATGCCAGACAGATGTTGTTATAACCATGATTATAGGATTTTATTTAATTCAGAACAAAAGTATTTAGGTCTTATCTTGGCATGAGAGCTGGCTTTATAATGATGTTACAGCACAGCTTAAACATTACACTAAACTAGCTATGAATGGTCAACCAAACTGAATACTTAATTAGCCAATTATTTAGGGAATTTCTGCTTTTGGTATAGTTTTTAAAAAGAGGTTATTCCTTGCTTGTTTGAGCTTGAGCCCAACATTCTCCATATTTATTGTTTTTCAAGTTACAAATTCTCCTTGGTGCCCATCTGATTAAGTTACAGTTCGTTCTTTCTATTTTCCCCTTTTAACGGACACACATATGGAAGTATCTAGATTCTTTCAGGATTCTGATATGTGTACATTTATTTGAATGTGTACATTTGAACCAACTATGGAAAATAAACCCAAAACTAAAGACAGGGTTTTTTCAACTTCTTTTTGAGCCACAGTACAAAATAAAAGCTAGCTGAGGAAGATCACACTGTAATTAATGAAAATAGTATGTTAAATGACCAGAGCCAGAATATCTTTAATGTTCTCTCAGGCTTTGGCTTTGTCCTTCCTTTAAAAAAAAAAAACACATATTTTAATACACTTGTATTCTAATAGTATTAGTTTTCATAGCTAATACTTTTTTGAAAAAAATTCAATCATTATCTTAGTATAGTGTAGAACCACATGTTCCCCCAATCTGATTTTTTTTATGCATGAAATTCTAAGCTGGATGAAAGAGAAGAAAATACTCAAACACGTGTAAAGAAAATAGTTTTCCCTTGAAAAGCTTTATCTTTCTATATCCACTTTTCAATTGTATTCTAGATCATGTTGCCCGTTTAATGTAATTACATAGAATACAGCTTAGTTAATGTCTTGGTCTAGAGAAGTGCTACTCAGAGTGGAGTCTGCAAACCCATGCTGTTCCCGAAACTGTCCCAGGTCTGTGAGAAGATAAGAACAGAAACCGAAATGTTTAGGAACTTTTATAGCAGTTTGACAGAGTAATTTTATGCCTGCTGAACTCATCTTTTTAATGCCCTTGCGCTTTATGTCTCTTTTTACCCACTGTATTTTTATTGTATTTTACAAATATAATATTTGTTTGTGACAGATTGGGGGGGAAATTCATCTTTCAGCACAGAAAACTTGAGAAGCAGTGGGCTAGATTCAAGGCACCTAGCATGAGAAGAGAAGGAAGCTGTGAGCATTTTGCTGGATAGATGAGCCAGGATTAATTAAGCAGTGATTCAGATAGCAATGCATATTAAGGATGAGAATTCCAGCAGGGTCTCTACCAACCCATCTACATGTAATTGATGTTCCCAGTTCCCTGTGCAAATCACCCTCTCCAGTCCCGTGGCAACGCTGAATGCTTGCCCATACTGGGCTACTCTTCTGAACGCCTCTGCGTTCCACCAGTTCTTCGCATTCTTACTAAGAGTAAGTTGCTTTTATTCCGAAATGAATGCTAGTTGTAATTTTCTTGTAATTATGTGATTTAATTAAATGGTATGTAAACAAATGAAATATGAATACATAAGAAATCTGTTTTTCCCATGATAACTAAGCTGAATATTTTGGGAAGACAAAATAAAGTCTAACTGCAAACAATTAAAATTAAAAAACCAACAACCACCCACCTCCAAAATATGTAGAATTTGGTGCTGGTAGATAGCTATAAAAGCTTGACAGTAAGTGTAAAAGGATTGTACACATGAATTCCTTCTTAAGTGTATTTAGCAAGTGTCTGTTTAAGGTGTCTGTTTCACCTTAAAGCATTGAAAGTGGAAATTGTAGGCAATGTAGAATTGATGGAGGTCCTAAAGAAAGACTGTTCAGAAATGTAACGATTAGACATCTACTTTAATTTATTAATGTCTCTTTCTGCATAAAAAAGATTAGGAAATTCTTTTCCTAAAAAAAAATTCTTTTCCTAAAAATTTGCCAGAGTTTTCCAACTTTTTCATTATTTTACCAGTTTATATCCATTCATATTAGATAGGAGACTTCCACTGTAATTGTTCCTAGGTGTTTGTATAATTTTCATATAACTGTTCATCACATATTTAGTGATTAGTAATTATTTGCTAGTAACTTTAATAAAATGTTTATTTTTGAATTAGTTACAAAATAGATTTAGGTAAAAATCATGACAGATTCTCCTTTTGTTCAGTTAATCACTCCCATGGGAAGCCAATTTGTTTAGATAAGGCCATAGCTTTTATTAAATGTTTGTGATTTTATAGTATCTGCAAGTATCGTGTTGGAAGTAAAAAGACTTATGGGAGAAACTATTTGACTCGACTATCACATTTAGAGAACAGAGGAGGTGGCACCCATTCAGTTGTTCATCCATTCAGTAGTGAAACAATCGAGAACGTAGTATTTGCCAGTGATTATAATTAGGCTTCATATATTTAAGCTTTTGGTCTTGAGGAGCTTACAGTCTCGTGGGAGAGACAAATGTGGTAATGGACTAGTTGGAACATAGCTTGTCAGGATATAATGTAAATAACATTCCTTGAGAACATTCCTTGAGAGTACACAAAAGGGAGACAGAATTGTATCATTTGGGGTGGTTTATTGCCTTCTCTAGTGAAGTAGGTAAGGAGGTAGGGAGAGCATTGAAGATGCAGCCAGGAGCTAGCTATACAAAAACTTTTCTTCCACTTCTGTTCTTTATTTCCTCTCGACATTAGTCTCTTGGTGATAGGCTTACAAAGAATTTTAATTTTCTTCTTTATGCTTACCTGCATTTTTTTAATTTTAAAAAATAAACGTCTGTTATTTTTTATAATTAGAATAGGCTGATGTTGTTTCTTTTCAAATGCATTGCTGAGTGTTATGGATTTAGCAGTAGATCCCATTTAGTGTGGATTGTGTTTTAAGAAGAATCAGCTGGTGCATGTACATCTCCAGCAATGACACATCTAAATCAATGCTTCTACCTCCCAAGAAATAAAGTAGACTAACGTGTCCACTGCCAGGACAACCTCTAGATTGTAAGTCCCACTGTTCCTAAGCTAGGAGAGGACTGCTGTTCCTAATAAGCGTTTGCCTCGAAGTTGAAAAACCTACATTAATGAAGGAAGGAAATCTTGCATCTTACGGTAGATGCCTTCCTTTTATTTCTTGTCCTTCCTGTCTTTAATATGTAAAAAATAAGACATTTATGGACTATATTTTATTAAATAGCATTCTTTTTTATTCTAGATGATCTAATGTAGAGAGGTCCATATGGAGTTGGGCACTTCCTATGCATTTTGGCAACCCTTCTTTTGCAGCCTTTGGCATAACTCTAGCAGGACAATCAGAAACCTGTAGCCAGTAACTAAATCATCAAAAGGAAATCATATATGGCACACAAAGGAGGAAGCAGGTTTTTTTGGAAGCAGTGTATGATATGGCTAAAGTCCAATTCTTGTTAATTTTGACATTAGCATATCTTAATGTGAGACAGAAATATGACTAATAAATCCTGTTGAAGAACAAACGTCAAGCACTTATAGCACTCATTTAGCAGAAAGCCTTATAATCATTTTGAATATGTGGGTGAAACTACCCTAAGCTCATTCCATGGACAAGTTTTAAATCATTATTTAATTATTTTAAAGTTTTCCCTTAATTCACTAACATATTTGTGAGTGCTTCTGTATGCATACATAAAATATCCTATTTTAAACACATACCACTAAACAGGCATAAGCACATCAGTTTTTTGTTTTGTTTTCATTTTCTTCTAAAATTTCCATATACCAGCATATTTTTTTTTAATCCCTGGGCTGTTTTAGAGCCTGTTTCTGGCAATTACCACATTTGCTTACCTTCAACCCCTCAGGAAAGACAGCAAATACTTCAAATGTCTCAAATGACATTGTGCTCAGTTTATTAAATTTTCTCATGTTACCCTTTAGGGAATTCTAGCAGCAACAACTTTGGACTTTTTATCAGCAGCTGAAGGTTTTGCTGCTATCCTCTGATATTTACTTACTGAAGATTTTGCTGTTGTTAAGTGACATTAAATGATTGCTCTTTATACGTGCCCAATGCACTGGATGCATGTGAATTTCTTTTCTCAGAATCTATTTGTCATAAGCATTTGGGGCAGATATTACACGGTGTGCAGTTTTACTAAGGTCTTTGTAACGATGCCAGATATTTAACATGAGTTCAGTGCATGTGGCTGGTGTGCCAGTCCACTAGGCTTGACACTTCAGTAAAAGATGCTGTTGCCCTCATGGAATCAAATCCATTTGGGGAATCCAACTTGTAAACCAGTGATGGAAACTCATCGCTGCCGGCATCGTGCTGGGATCATTGCTGACGTTTGTCCTGCTGTACCTCGGAATACATCTTCAGGGATAAGTCATTCACCCTAGCCGCACAATTGTAAGCAAAAAGGCCAGTTTGAGTTCCCAGTTCTCCGAATCCATCGTAAATCACTCTATACAATGTATTGAGGGATATCATGCCCATTCGATGACAAAGTAGACTCAAGTCAGGTATACAAATTGAGTGGGAAAGTTATTTTATAATCAGGAGAATCATTTCCAATGCTATTTTTAGCTTATTACTATATAATTAAGAGCTCCATAAAACAAGGAAAGAAGGCTATAAGGTGGATATATATATATATATATATATATATATATATATATATATAAAATCAATTGAGGGACTTCCCTGGTGGCACAGTGGTTAAGAATCCGCCTGCCAATGTAGGGGACACAGGTTCGAGCCCTGGTCCGGGAAGATCCCACATGCCGCGGAGCAACTAAGACCGTGCACCACAACTACTGAGCCTGCACTCCAGAGCCCGCGAGCCACAACCACTGAGCCTGCGTGCCACAACTACTGAAGCCCATGTGTCTAGAGCCCGTGCTCCGCAACAATAGAAACCACCGCAATGAGAAGCCCGCGCACCACAATGAAGAGTAGCCCCAGCTCACTGCAACCAGAGAAAGCCCGTGCCCAGCAATGAAAACCCAACGCAGCCAAAATAAATATTTTTTTTTTAAAAGAGAGTTAAAAAAAAAATCAATCTAGCCTGACTTTCTTCCAACCTCAAATTTCTTGGATAGATGAAATTTAATTAATCTTTAAAATACTGTTCACATCCTCACTTCTTAACCTTTCCAAGACTTAATAACTTTCCGTGTGTGGCTGCTCTCTGCCTTATATCTAGCTCACAGACATTCTTTCTGAATAGAGATTGAGAACATCTGGTTAACACCCTCTTGGTAATAACCTTTCATATTTTCTAGATTTTAAAGTAGAATTAGGTATCATTATTCCTGGAAAATGACATTTTTATATTGAAGTTCCTTTAGCTCCATGACCATTGAATGTAGACTTCTTCTTGGCTTATTTCCCCCTCAAGAGGTTTTTGTGATTCTGAAACCATTCCTTCTTTCTACTGAAATTCTGTTGTCAATAACTTTGTGCAGCTGAGCACAGTTTGTCCTAAAAAGAAAACAGGAAATTCAGAAACACATTTAGGTTCCTAGGTGTTTGGTCTTTCTTAGAACAAATACACTGTGTGTTTCCAAAAGGTGATTTTGGGTTCATTCAACAGTGAAGGTAAATAGTGTCACTGAAGTACCGTCTGGTGTCAGGCCTACTTTGGATGTGAGCCATTTTACTTATTTAACCAGGAAGAGATACAACTAACACTTAGCTGATTAAAAGTCAGATTCCCATTGCAAAGCGCTAGCATATTTTCAAGTTATTAATAGCAAATATTGAAAATAACAGTTCAGGACTATGAACAAGCATAACCAAAAGCACACTCAGAAAGTCTTTATAAATAAGATCCATCAATTACTCAGGGTTTACATAGCTTCCCCTTGCTTGTGAATACAAATGTGTTCAATTTCTTTTTTTTAAACATCTTTATTGGAGTATAATTGCTTTACAATGGTGTGCTAGTTTCTGCTTTATAACAAAGTGAATCAGTTATACATATACATACGTTCCCACATCTCCTCTCCCCCGCGTCTCCCTCCCTCCCACCCTCCCTATCCCACCCCTCTAGGTGGTCACAAACCACCGAGCTGATCTCCCTGTGCTATGCGGCTGCCTCCCACCAGCTATCCACTTCACGCTTGGTAGTGTACATATGTCCATGCCACCCTCCCACTTCGTCACAGCCTACCCTTCCCCCTCCCCATATCCTCAAGTCCGTTCTCTAGAAGGTCTGTGTCTTTATTCCCGTCTTAACCCTAGGTTCTTCATGACCTTTTTTTTTGCTTCCATGTCCTGGCTCTTGTAAAAAGAGCTTCAACGAACATTGTGGTACATGACTCCTTTTGAATTATGGTTTTCTCAGGGTATATGCCCAGTAGTGGGATTGCTGGGTCATATGGTAGTTCTGTTTTTAGTCTTTTAAGGAACCTTCTCAATTTCTTTTTGAGTGCAAAGACTTAGGCTCAAGGACAGAATATTTTAAGAAAATAAAGAAGAGGGATGTTTTTGGTGAATTAAAATTGATATGTTTAAAGAAGAAAGCTATTTTAATACTCCTGAATAAAAGTAAATGTATTTCTAAAATTTTTAGTGAAATCACAGAAGGATACTATTAAAAATCGTACATATATCTATATTTTAAAAGATAACACCCCTGGAGAACTTTAAAAGAATAGAAGAGTATCATGGTACAGAACATAGACTTGGGAAATTTAGTTTGTATTATTTTATGAAAATTTATCCTGCCAAATATGTAAGTAATCAAGCTTTCAAATATATCTCACCTTTTTCTAGTGAATAGGGTGAATATGATCTCTGTGATTTATACGGAAACCAGTACTGATGTGTGTAGAAGGGAAAAACACAAATGTATGTTACTACAGAGAGCTCCCTTATCTATTAGGAATCACAGTTTATCAATTGGCGATTCAATAGGTTTGCATTCTAAATTATTTGATCATTTTTTCTTAAATATAGGTTATTCCTTAGATTTTTTGACTTGTGTAAATGAATTCCATATTTAACGTTTCCCAAGAGAAATGTTTGATCTACATGAAGAAACTGAGTTTATTATAGTGTAGAACTTTCTTAAGAGTTTGAACCACTATATTTTTATTGAATAAAAGTCTCTCCTCTGTAACCTAAGGTAACTTTTTTTCCTAAATTACTACAAACATGCTTATCATGGATAACTCAAGTATTCCTGAATGCCAGCAAGTTATAAATTAAAATTAAATATACTTTAAGGTAAACAATATAAACATACATTTCAATATTAAAGGACCCAGAGACTGTCATACGAGTGAAGTAAGTCAGACACAGAGAGACAAATATCATAATGATATTGCTTATATGTGGAATCTAAAAAAATGGGTACAAATGAACTTATTTACAAAACAGAAGTAGAGTCACAGATGTAGAAAACAAAATTATGGTTACCAGGGGACAAGGTGGGGGAGGGATAAATTGGGAGATTCGGACTGACATATACACACTACTATATATAAAATAGATAACTAATAAGAAGCTGCTGTATAACACAGGGAACTCTGCTCAATATTCTGTAATGGCCTATATGGGAAAAGAATCTAAAATAAACAAAAAGGAGTGGATATATGTATACGTATAATTGATTCACTTTGCTGTACACCTGAAACTAACACAACATTGTAAATCAACTATACTCCAATAAAATTTTTTTTAATAAATTACTTGTTATAAAACTACAAGCATTTCTGTTCATAACTTGTTTATCTTTTTTACTTTTTCTTTCTTTACTTAAAATTAAGCAATTACCTGAAAGCAATAGTTTGCTTGAATCCATTACATACGAATGAAATGCAGCTATATTAAGGTGGCTAAGAAATTATAAGTAATAATCCTAAAGATAAGGAGTAAAGTCCTATAAGTGCAGGTGACAGAATGATGCATCTGAAGGGAGAGATGGCACTAAAACTCTGATTAAATGTTTTCAAGGTCTTGTATAGGACAGAGCTGACCTTGAGTTTCTTGGGTCAGTTTATGGCTTCTTAAGGAATACTTAAATCCTCGGTTTACCCACATGTGCTTGTAGAGATCTAGAATGATACTACAGTAGGGTGAAACCAAACATATATATGTCTTCCCATGTAATTTTTTTTTGTACCTCTGAATCTCCTGTTTTCCTCTGTTAGACATTCTTGGACTCTGCCTCATCTCCTAACCTCCATTTATTCCAGCAACCAGAGGAAGGCAGACTCCGTTACAGCTTGCCTTGGCAGTACTGTTCCTCTCTAATTTTCTACCCCAGGCTGTCTCTGACAGCACCTTGGGACACTGGCAGGAAATCGCCCCTAGACTCACCCATGCATAGACTGCAAATGTGAAGGAATTAACATTCCTTAATAAGGGCAACCCTTACTATGGGAATTGGTGAAGAAATGCCCCACTCTGCTGTCCCTTGATCAGACAATTTTAAGCATATTACACATGGGTCATGGCACGATCAAGCCCACTGTGTTGACTAACTGTGAACACACCTCCTACTGATTTTCCCTCTCTACCCATGCATGCTTCCTCCCTCACCCTGGCTCCCTGGCATCACTTCCCAAGTAAAATCCCTGCATGCTAGCTTATGTTCCAGACACTGCTTTCCAGAGAGATTGGCACAGGAAAAGACATGACTCACAATTACTGAATACAGTCATCTCAAGGTATCAGTGGGGCTTGGTCCAAGGACCTGCCACAGATATCAAAATCTGCAGATGCATAAGTCCCATAGTTGGCTCTCCTTGTACACCGTTCCGCATCTGGGGATTCAACCAACCTCAGATCATGTATTAAGTTCGGGATTCGTGGTTGGTTGAATCTGCAGATGCAGAACCCATGGATCAGAGAGCTGACTGTATGTTTACTAACAAAAATCTGCATATGAGTGGACCCCGCACAGTTCAAACCCAAGGGTAAACTATACTCCATTCTCTCACCTCTGCCATACAGCAGTACTTTCTCATACATAAATACCCATAATTGATATAATTTGCTTTCCAGCTTCATTATTAATCTGTGTCTATTTGGAGGCCATAATTTTACACGTTATACTATGTTTTAATCTGAAAGAATATATCTCCTCCCTCATTCTTTGTCAAAACTATCTTGCTATTTTTGGAAATTTCTTCATATAATATGTTAAAATAAACTTGTCAGGGACCATGAGAAATCTTGAGGGATTTTGATTGGGATTACAGTGAATTTATAGACTAATATGAGGAGAAATGGCATTTAATAATTTTGTGTGTTCTTAACCAGGAACATAGCATGTATCTTGGATTTCCTACCTTGTTATTTAGGACCTCAAGTTAATTTTATTCATATGAGGATTGCATACTATTCACTAACTTTTTTCTATGTTTTCCATTTTTTGCTTCTCTGAGATATACTTTACTAAAGCATTTTATAATTAGTGTTTGACATTTGGAAGGCTATTGATTTTAAATACTTTTCTGGTATATCCAACAACTTTCTAGAATGAGTTTTTGTTTTAACATTCTCCTGGTGCATTGTCTTGTATACGCAAGGAAGACGATTATATCATTTACCGTTAATGATGGATTACATCTTCCTTTCTAACATTTGAATCTCTTGTTTCCTTTTCCTTTTTAATTTTATTGACCGAAACTTCTAGAATAATGGTGAATATCACAGGTAATAGTGTCTTTTCTTATCTTCTGTTCATGGTTCTTAATGGAATGTTTTGTTTTGTTTTGTTTTTCCGAACGTTATATTATTTCTTTCGGGTTCTGATAGCTACTCTTTATCATGTTGAATAAATTACTTGGCATTCCCAGCTTAATAAGCATTTCTGTCAGTAATTGTTGAATTTTATCAAATGCGTTTTTCACAGATCTATTGAGGTGATTATGTTATCTCTGCTTAAAACATCTAATGTTCTGAAAATCACTTATAAAGTTATTTATATTGAATGATTTTTGTATTCCTGGAGTAACTCCACTTGAGCATTCCTATTATTCCTTTACTATAAATTTGCATATCAATATTTCATTTGGCTTTGGGTACCTAGTTTCTTACGTGATATTAATTTAATCTAATAATGGTTTTGCCTATCATGTTTGCCTCTTATGTGAACACTTTGAATATTGGAAAATGTGATCCTTGAAGGTTGATCAAAATAACCTATAAAAATTATTATTTGGCATCCTACAAGCAGGGTAGTCTTTTGTCCAGAATTTCAAATATATTTTGTCCTGGTTGGTTTTTCTGTTCCAATTATGCCTTCTCAATTTATATTTGCTAAGAAAAAAGTATCAATTCCATTTAAGCTTCCTAAAATATTAGGACAATACTGCCCATAATCTATATATCTTAGATAACAATAAGACATTTACAAAAATTGCTTGTATACTAAACCACAAAGAACTTTTTCTTTAATTCCCGGTAAGTAGAAATGGACAGAATGCATTCTTTGGTCTTAATTTAAATTGCATATTCATTTTAAAAGACTAGTCAATAAATATGTATGTAACTATCTACCTATCTATTACCTATGTATGTATCTATCTAAAACAAACCTCTTAGCAATTTAAGACATATATCTAAATGACTTTTTGATTAAAGAGCAATTCAGAGCAGAAACTGTAACATTTGAAAAATGGAGATATAAGAACACTTTTTATCCACAGTATGGAATTCAGTATTTAGATTTTTAAAATTTAGCAATAAACTCAATTTGCAGAAAACACTAGGGACTAGATAGAAGTAAGTTAGCTAAGTAGTCAACTGTGGGAGCTAAGACAAAAATACTCAAGATAAACATAAGATAGAAGAAAGGAGATAAACATAAAAGCAGAACTAAATGAACAGAAAACAACAGAAGTAGACTTGGTAATAAAGTAAGATCTGGTTCTTTTAAAATGCCAATAAAATAGACAAATTACTTGCAAGACTAATGAAGAATACGGACAGGAAATGCAAATAAGTTCAGCAATGAAAAAGGAGAGAGATTAATAGGTACAAACACATTTAAATAGAAGAGAAATTATGTCCGTGTGTCTTTGTTCCTTTCTTTAACATTTAGTATGACAGTTAAACAACTTTGCTGTATGTGTTTAATGAAGAATTCTTGTACACTTTTCAATCCAGTTTTTATTCTGTGATTTTATATGATAACTAGGAAGTGAGAGGGCTTCTGGAATTGATTTAAGAATAACTGCCAGCTTTATATTTGGTGACATGAAGTGCCAATTTTTTTAGATAAAATGAGCTGTTTAACTTAATACTACTTGGTGTAAACTTCATGGAACTACAGGTGTTTATGATTTTTTTTTTTAAATTCTTGATTCTTTTTTTTAAAAAATTATTTATTTATTTATTTTTGCTGTGTTGGGTCTTCGTTTCTTTGCGAGGGCTTTCTCTAGTTGTGGCATGCGGGGGCCACTCTTCATCGCGGTGCGTGGGTCTCTCACTATCGCGGCCTCTCGTGTTACGGAGCACAAGCTCCAGATGCGCAGGCTCAGTAATTGTGGCACACGGGCCTCGCTGCTCTGCGGCATGTGGGATCTTCCCAGACCAGGGCTCGAACCCTTGTCCCCTGCATTAGCAGGCAGATTCTCAACCACTGCGCCACCAGGGAAGCCCTATGATTTTTTTATATCAGCAGTACTCACTGTATAGCGTCACCACTCAAGATTCTATTGCGGAACAACAGCATCACCATCACCTGGGAATGCATTAGAAATGCAGGAGTTCAAGCCCCACTCTGTCTGACTGACGCAGAACCAGCATTCAATAAGATCCCCAGATGATCCATATGCACAATAAAGTGTGAGAAGCACTGTTTTAGACAAATATATGTGTAGGTAAAAGGTGAAGGTGTAAGGCCGGGGAAGCAACTCTTTACTAATGTGGACGGTTGAATCTGAGTACCATTGTTAAACTAAATAAAAGGTCAAGTTTACATTCACACTGAAAGCTTACTTTACTTGGTTCATTGAAACAGATTCTAAGTTTTTAATTTTTATTTCTGATTTGAGTGTAAATAAGTTGCAAAATAAATAAATATGTAAGTGTGGAAATAAAGTATGTCTGAAAGCCCTTGAATGTAATTGGAATACTATGGAAATAATTTCACAGTGGGTAATCCTTACCACTGAGTTTTTAAAAAGGAGGAAAGGATCCTTGCAGAATGAATATATGTGGTTAAAAATCTCATCATCTGTTAAACATATGCTGAATAATTCTTGGAATAGCTTTTATATTATGATGCTGCTTTAGGGCAGTTTATGGAAAACTGCTATTATTATTAAAAACAACTTTATTTACTTTTAGAATCGCTGATTAAAGTAAAACTAGAGAAGGAATGAATTGTTAGAATTTCTAGTTTGTTCAGACCTGCATCTTCTTTATCCATAAAGAGGGCAAAATGCAAACCAGAATTTGCAGATGAGATTAATGAAATAAAGGAAGTCTCTAGCACTAATTAAAATTAAAAAGGATGAACAGATGGTCTTCACACAGCTGGAAGTATTCCGATGAAATTCTACCCATGTGTTTACTAAGGCAGCTCTGTTGCAAGAAAACACACCTGTTTACTTTTCTAAGAGCAAAAATATTATTAAATGTAGTTTTTATTTACTGCTATTTTGGCTGTTAAATCATTCCTAAGTCTTTCAGTCTCGTTGTATCCAGAGATAATCAGCTTTAAGTAACTTATTAGTATATATAGTAAGTATGTGTTCATTTGGGTACAATAATTTTAATCATTACATTCAAATGGCAAGCTGATCATTTGCTACTTACTTAAATTTTTTTTTAAACTGTGGGTCAAAAACACCCATGGAGAGGGTGAGGAAGAGAAATAACAAATATAAGGCTATGCATTCATTTTAATAGATTGTAAATAAAGTTTTAAATTCTTTAATTTTTAAGATCATTTACCAAGCCTTTGTTCATTATTCAATGTCTTGGAATTTGTAACATATGCAAAGATAAATGACTTTAAATTATCTACTTTTAAATGGTAAATACTTTAATAAGTACCAACTATTTTATTATTTCCCTAGTAGAAATAATACATAGAAATAATAAAATAAATAGAAATAAATAAATAGGAATAAAACAATAAATTCCCTAGTAGAAACAATAAAAAGTATAAGCACTTTTAACATTTTGCTAATTATTTTTGAGCATTTATATATATTTATAATCAGACTCTATACAATATTATATTCCACACACCACTATTAGGCAACTAAATAATTATAGAGGAATTGTTACCAAAACCAGTCTCAGAACCAAACAAGCGTAATACGGCAAATAACTCCATGTTTTCCTTGATTTTTAAGTACTTAAGATTTGTCTTTCATTTAAAGGAAAAAACTGATACATATTATCCCTTAGTTCAAGTCTTACTGGTGCCCACGTCCTCTTTCTCATTTTAATCAATTCAGTTTCATTACCCACTATTGAGCACTTACTATAAAGCTGGTACAAAGATTTTTATTAGTAATGCAAAAGAAGGACCAGAAAAATCATTATATTTGCATTCTAACGTATACATTGTATTCATTTCCTAGTGCTGCCATAGCTAAGTACTTCAAACTGGGAGGCTTCAAACAACAGAAACTTGTTCTCTCAGTGTTCTGGAAGCTAGAAGTCTTAATGAAGGCGTTGGTAGGGCCATGCTTCCTCTAACGGTTCTAGGGGAGGATCTTTTCCATATCTGCTCACAATTCTATTGGTGCCGTCAATCCTTGGTATTCCTTGGCTTGTAGACACATCACTCCAATCTCTGCCTTTGTCATCACACGGCCATCTTCCTGTGTGTCTCTGTTTTTGTGTCTCTGTTTTTGTGTCTCTTTTTCTTTTATAAGGATACTAGTTATATTGAATTAGCACCCCACCCCCCTCTAGTTAACTTGATTATATCTGCAAAGACCTCATTTCCAAAATAAAGTTACATTCGCAGGTACTGGAGGTTAAGACTTCAACTTATTTTTTGGAGGACACAATTCAACTCATAACATAAAATTTGGCAAAATTTAGCTCAATAGCAATAATATTGGTAATAAGGGTGCTTTACTTTTTAAAATCATTTAAGTCTTTCCCCTAACAACAATTCAGCTAGGACACACTGGGATTTCTGACCTGCATAAAAGATGATATAATAAATTCGTTATTGCCTCTGCGTTTGGGTGTTGTTTGTTATGCAGCAACAGGTAACTAATGCACTTCCTCATCCACTTCTGTTGGCATTTACTGCCAGCAGTCAACCAAAGGCTTTTTGTATGAAAGTGCTATTTTCCAGCTTTCTGTCGAAGCACATTCCACCTTTTTTCATAGAGAGGTTAGAGAGAGTGGGAAAGACAGAATTAGCAAGGGAAATTTGTATTCAGCTATAAAAATCCTAGAAATCCAGTCTTATGTGTTAATAATAAAGATCTCTTCCTCTTGCCTGGCAACCCAGGTCACCCTAAGTCAAGAAGTTAAACAAAATTAAAGTGTATAATTTTGTTCCTCTGAATTTGCTGTCACTCTTAAAGACAGCTATTTGTTGATCAATTCTGTTGATAACGGTTATAGTCAAATCATGTGGTTGAGCTATTCAGTCACTTATGTCATACTTTCTAGCGGGAAGAGAAAACAATGAATTCTTCATCTTGTATCTTTGTATTCAAGAAGAGTTTCTAAATAAAATCCCCAATGCAATTGGGAAGAAATTACATTTCTGCCATAAGCTCAAAGACATCAATTTCTATCACCTGACTTTAATTTGGTATATAGTTTTCCAATGATTAATGACCAGATTTAAAGATAATCTCAGAAATAAAGATTGAACACGTCTTTTTTCTAATACTTTGCTGTATCTCTTTTCCCTAGTACATTCTGTTATACTTCTGAATCACCTGCTAGAATTTATTTACACAGCATTGTGTGTCCCTGGTGTATCACTTTAAAGGTGCAATCACTCACTGATGTGCAATTCATCTTGATTTCATAGCAGCGTGATGAAAATCCATCCCTTAAAGATATTACGTCCGTTTAAATGAAAATGATTGTATCCCTTTCTCCAGAATGTTTGCTCTTGTAGCTCTCACTGATGTAAGGTACCATAGAGATTAAGACTAATTGTGTCTCCATGGAACCTAACGTTAAAAACAGAAAATGACTTTTGTGCACTCAAAGGCAAGATTTGTTCACTAATGATATAGCCTATAGAGTTCAATGCTGAGTCTCAAACATGTTGTTTAACATTTTTCCTGAAGAAGCTTGATTTAGTCATTTTTAATTGACTCTAAATTATGAAATTACCTTGAAGAGTAGAATCAGAATTTGAAATTTTGGTAAATGTTTGAGAAACAATCTAATAATATTCAGTGAGTTCGAGTGCAACTAATATTCTGGGATGGGAGGTTTTTGTGTGTCTGTGTCGGAAAGACAATGAGTAATCTGTGATCGCATGCTCTTCGTGGATTTTGACTTGACCAGTGTAAGGATGTAGACCATCAAAGGCCAAGATGATAAGCCAGCTACTCACTATGAAACTCCCTTTGGCTTACAGACTACTTACTACTTGCTCTTTAGAGTAGAATTGGAGGGGAAATGATCACCAAAGAGCCACGGGAATGCTACTCAGATCCTTTTTAACCTGCTATGTCCAGTTATAGAGTTTGAAATGAAGGGAATGAAAATTTTCAGTCTAGAGAAATGAAAACATACAGAAGGCCTCCATGCCTGGTGAGGATCTGGTCACTTCATCTTGATGTGGCTTCTAGTGTACCACAACCCTGTACTTTACACATTTTCAATGATTATTATCAGAGTCATCAAATCACTGCACTTTATATTTCTCCCCTGTCCTTATTAATTTGTTAACAAAGCATCCAAGATGTGTTTAATCAATTATTTCTTTTTAAAATCAGACATCAGTAAAATACAAATTTTTTTTTTAAATCAGTGTTTTTCCACTAATGTACTGGTCAATAACTGTATTAGTAGTGAGATTACTTTCAAAAAGAAAACAACACTGCATTTCATCTCTTTAGATAATCAAGCAAATCAGCACATTTTTGGCCAGTAGAAAACATAATCGAATTTAAAACTCAGCCTGCATTAATTAGAATGCTCTCATTTTGTCCCACTGAAAATATAAGTGCCCGATTAAAGTTTGCCGTATTTAGATTTAGAAATTCCAGGCTACCCTTCACTTCATGGACAAAAATAGATGAACTTAGAGGCAAAAATCAAGACCTTTTCCTTTAAAATATATATGTGTGTGTGTATATATATATATATATTTATTTATTTATTTATATGTATATTTATATATACCTATTTATGTGTATATTTCTATATACATATTTATATATATGTATATGTTTTTAGTTTTCCTAACAAACAAATGCCCATTTGTAGAGGCTATCTATTTTTCTTCTTGGTGGCTCTATTTGAACCCTCTGATTCCTGTGTGGAATACAGGGACATATTTATGTCTGTGCATTCATGTCAATCCTTTAAGAGGTACTCCCCCATACCTACCAGACTGTTTGAAACAGCTCCTTGTCAGCTTTAGCTCACAACCATAAAATTGGCTTCTAGTTTCCACCTTGTTTGAAACTCCTTGACCCATAACCCCTGTAACCCGAACCAGATGGGGAAAAGTCCACCCAAACAGTGTTGAAACATGTTGACCTTGCCCACGAATTACAGAGTAGAGGTTTAGAAAACCTCATCTGAAGTCCTATTTTCCTTTCCTTAGGGTATGTCAGAGAAAATTCCTTAAATCTTCTGAGGTCACACACTTGCAGATCTGCAAATCTGTAACATCTCCTCTCTCCTCCTGTTTTTCTAAACCTGCTTTAGTTCCTTGGGAACTGTTCAGTGGCCTCCATTCTCCCAAATTTTCACGGAAGGCCAGTTGAATGGCCTTCCTCCTGCCTGCATTCTTTCTGTGTTTGGCAAAGCCATTTCTTCCCTGTTATGATCCCCACACAATGGCTTCCATCTTTCTATTGATATTTATCAGGAGTCAGGCTCTTACAATATGAGGACAACTACCCCCTTAGGACCAGAATTTAATCTCTTCCATCTGCAGAGGCTTTGGTTTGATGCTTCCTCATTAACGTTCTTAATGTGAGGGATCCCCAAATGGACTTGGTCTCTGGAATTATCTTTTCTTTCAGACTAACGTTGATGAGGGAAAAGTCTTGTTCACGAAATGAAAATGGAGCTTATATGTTGATGTTTTTGTTTAGATAACACTCCTTTTATTCATTGCTTTATGTTTGACTGAATATTGGGGACAAGGTTTTAGGGAACAAACATTTGCTGACACAGTAACACTAAAAAAAAGGACCACGAGCCTTTTACCTGCCGGCATGTTGTTTCATTTTGCAGAACACCTGAGTCAATTACGATAATCAGGGAAGTGTGGCTTTGAAAATAATTGTAATAATATTTTCCACTAAATTATACTGCTTTCACAATATAAAGATGAGATCTTTCAAATATGGACTCCAAGAATTGTAAAACAGCATCAACTAACCACTGTTTGCAGAATATTGCTTTTTTCCACTCTCTCTAATTCTTCTTCCATAGGTCCTATGACACACTCTTTCCAGAATCTACCCACCTTTCATCACCCCCATTTGCCCTAATCTAGGCATCATGATCTCCTGCCTGGACCTCTAAATAATCTTCTGAGTGGTCCAGCTTCTCCTGTTGCCCCCCACCCCCCATAGTCCATGCTTCATAGAGCTGCTACAGTGATCTTTACAGGGTTCAGCCAACTTTTTCTTAAACGTTCAGATAAAAAATATTTCAGGCTTTTGGGTCACATTGTCTTTGTCACAACTACTCAACTGTGGTACTGTGGTAAGAAAAAAAGCACGAAACCAGCCATTGACAATAGGTCAAGGAATTTGCATGGCTGTGTTCCAGTAAATTTTATTTACACAAACTGAGGGTAGGTCCATTGAGTAAGGTTTGCCAACCCTAGTTTTAAAGCTATCAGAACCTGTCACTCTGTTGCTGAGGCCCTCCTTTGTCTTCCTATTATAGGTGGGATAAAATCTGAACTTCTTGCAAAGCTTTACCTCTCTTGACTTGCTTTTGCATATCCCTAACCAGGCACCCTCCTCCGTCTATCCCTAACAAGCTCTAACTACTCTGGTCCTCTTGCTGTAACTCACAGCACTGGGCTATCTCCCTTCCCTAAGACTCTCCTCACTCCTATCAGCACTGGGCTGGTAGGTTTTTGGTTTCATTTTTAATCAGTTAGGTTTTAGTTCAAGTTCATTTCTGCAGAGAGGCTTCCCTGACCAACCTGTGAAAAATATTGCTCACCCTGTCCCTGTTCCACTTATTCTTTATATCTTTTACAGATTTACTTTCTTCAGAGTCCTTCATCATTTCAAATTATCTTATTTTGTGTATTTATTTATTCTGTGTTATACTGCTAGAACATAAGCTCTGGGAAGGCATAGACTTTGCCTTCCTTGAATCATAATTAGTGCACAATTAATGTTTGCTGAATGAATGTATAAATAGATGAGTACAGTTTGTTTAGTATTAGTACAGATTTTAAGTATGAAGTATTAATAGAGGCAAAAGAATAATTCCCTAAAGGCATGATTAAGCCAAAGTAAGGAAATGATGTGGAATTGCTTGCATCTTACTTGCTATATTAAACATTAGTAGAAGTAGAGTTTTAGATGTCTTAGAACTTTCTGTCCCCTTCCACTCTGTGCTGTTTAACATACACCCAGAGGAAAATTCTGAGGACTATGCTCTACAAGGACATTGAGACTCTGGACCAGTCCAGGAGAGAACTGTCAGAGCACACTTTCAGAGGAACAGCCGACAATCTATATTTGTTCAGCCTAGAGAAGATTCATAGTACTGGCAGCTCAATATTGACATATAGCTTTATAAAATACCGTGGCTCAAATATTCAAACACCAATGAAATCATCAAAAGCTACACGAATTCATTAGTCATCAGAGAGATGTCAGTGAAATCCACAGTGAAGGTACTACTGTACACTCATTAGAAGGCTAAAATGAGAAAGACAGATAATACCAAGAGTTGACGAGGATGAGAAGCAACTGGAATTCTCAATTCACAGCAAAGAATAAATGGGTACAGCCATTAGGAAAACTGTTGGACAGGATCTACCAAAGCGAAAAGATAACTTACTGAATGGGAGAACGTATTTGCAAATGATTTGACCAATAAGGGATTAATATCCAACATACGTAAACAACTCAACATCCAAAAAACAAACAACCCGATTACTAAATGGGCAGAACAGCTGAATAGACATTTTTCCAAAGAGGAAATACAGATGGCCAACAGGCACATGAAAAGATTCTCAACATTGCTAATCATCACAGAAATGCATATCCAAACCACAATGAGATATCACCTCACACCTGTCAAAATAGTTGTCATCAAAAAGAACACAAACAGGGCTTCCCTGGTGGCGCAGTGGTTGCGTGTCCGCCTGCCGATGCAGGGGAATCGGGTCCGCGCCCCGGTCTGGGAGGATCCCACATGCCGCGGAACGGCTGGGCCTGTGAGCCATGGCCGCTGAGCCTGCGCGTCCGGAGCCTGTGCTCCGCAACGGGAGAGGCCACAACAGAGAGAGGCCCGCATACCACAAAAAAAAATGATGTGGAATTGCTTGCATCTTACTTGCTATATTAAACATTAGTAGAAGTAGAGTTTTAGATGTCTTAGAACTTTCTGTCCCCTTCCACTCTGTGCTGTTTAACATACACCCAGAGGAAAATTCTGAGGACTATGCTCTACAAGGACATTGA
This sequence comes from Physeter macrocephalus, assembly GCF_002837175.3. Classification (NCBI taxonomy): domain Eukaryota; kingdom Metazoa; phylum Chordata; class Mammalia; order Artiodactyla; family Physeteridae; genus Physeter; species Physeter macrocephalus. The sequence continues at coordinate 65,309,581 of NC_041226.1, forward strand.
GACTCTGGACCAGTCCAGGAGAGAACTGTCAGAGCACACTTTCAGAGGAACAGCCGACAATCTATATTTGTTCAGCCTAGAGAAGATTCATAGTACTGGCAGCTCAATATTGACATATAGCTTTATAAAATACCGTGGCTCAAATATTCAAACACCAATGAAATCATCAAAAGCTACACGAATTCATTAGTCATCAGAGAGATGTCAGTGAAATCCACAGTGAAGGTACTACTGTACACTCATTAGAAGGCTAAAATGAGAAAGACAGATAATACCAAGAGTTGACGAGGATGAGAAGCAACTGGAATTCTCAATTCACAGCAAAGAATAAATGGGTACAGCCATTAGGAAAACTGTTGGACAGGATCTACCAAAGCGAAAAGATAACTTACTGAATGGGAGAACGTATTTGCAAATGATTTGACCAATAAGGGATTAATATCCAACATACGTAAACAACTCAACATCCAAAAAACAAACAACCCGATTACTAAATGGGCAGAACAACTGAATAGACATTTTTCCAAAGAGGAAATACAGATGGCCAACAGGCACATGAAAAGATTCTCAACATTGCTAATCATCACAGAAATGCATATCCAAACCACAATGAGATATCACCTCACACCTGTCAAAATAGTTGTCATCAAAAAGAACACAAACAGGGCTTCCCTGGTGGCGCAGTGGTTGCGTGTCCGCCTGCCGATAGAAAAGCGAACTCTCGTACACTGTCGGTGGGAATGTAAATTGGTGCAGCCACTGCGAAAAACAGTATGGAGGTTTCTCAAAAAACTAAAACTAGAACTACCTTATGACCCAGGAATTCCACTCCTGGGTATATATCCAAAAGAGAGAGAGAGAGAGAGAGAGAGAATGTGGAATACTACTCAGCCATAAAAAAGAATGAAATTTTGCCATTTGTAGCAACATCCATGGACTTGGAGGGCATTACACTAAGTGAAATAATCAGACAGAGAAAGTCAAATACTGTATGATATCACTTATCTATGGAATGTAAAAACTACAACAAACTAGTGAATAAAACAAAAAAGAAGCAGACTCAGATAATAAAGAACAAAATAGTGTTTACCAGTGGGAAGAAGGAAGGGGGTAGGGAGTTAAAAGGGGTTATTATGGAATTATATGAAATCATGTACGTGAAACTTTTGAAAATTGAAAGGCACTATAGAATTTAAAGAGTCTTTCAAACAAAATGTGAGAAAAAAATAAAACTCAACACAAGCATGTCTTATGACTCAACAATTTCATTTCTAAATAAATACCAAACAGAAAGGTGTACATATATGTCCTAAAAGACGTGCACATGAAAGTTCATGACAGCACTATTCAGAGAGCCCAAGTTGGAACAACCCAAAGTGAAATGTGGTGTATTTATTCAATTGATACCTTGCAATAATTGCTACACGTGATAAAACAGATAAATTTCATAAACATAATGGTGAACATAGGAACCACAGTGAAGAGCCCATTCTGTATGAGTTCATTCATATAAGTTAAAAACTATGCTCAGTTATAAGTCAGGGGCTTGATGATTGGGAAGGGAGCTTTTATGGTACTAGTCATGTTCTATTTCTTGCATCCCATACACGGATGTGATCTTTTCTGTGTGTAAGATACGCATTAGTAACATATTTACCTAATCGTTAAGTTGCTTCATGGTTTCCCTTACCATCTTAAAAGCAGAGCTCACATTTCTGCCTTTGGTTTTCCTCCCCAAACTCTTATACCAGGTGCTCTGTAAGTGCAAGTGACAGCACTCTTAGGATGAACAAGACGGGTAGATATATTAGGGAATGTTCCAGCTGCCTTATGAATTGACCTAGATGGAAAAACAACAGTCTTAACTTTAGTAAATCACACTCTAATTCTCACTTGCGTTTCCAGTTTCAACATAAAATTTCAAAACTATTCAAATGTCCTTGATGCCATTTCGTTGTGTATTTGATCCTGAATGGATTTTTGCTAATCCTTGTGCTTTCCCAGCAGAGATGTTACCCAGCACTGTCATGACCCAGAGCCTAGCCCCTGCTCCGTGCCATTTGTTGTAACTAATTGGCCTAGACCGCATGAGATCCCATTTAACAAAATATTTGATGGTTCCTCTGGTTGACCTGTGCTTCAGAAAGCTCCCTGAGTATCTAAGGTTTTCATTAGTTGGTAGAGCCCACTGAGTTGATTATATTATGCAGTAGGTTTTTAGGTTGAACAGTCAACAAGAGAAAGGAGTAAACCTGGAGATGCTGGAAAGGAGTAAACCTTTTCTTATTTTGGCAGCCTTCAAACATTACCCTCAGAACTTGAAATCTTTCACTGAAGCCTTTCTCTAGGCAAAAAGTTGATGACCTGGGAGTGACTTAGTAGATCCAGGTGGCCCTTAGAAGAAATAAAATAAGACCTCACCCCTTGCTGGAATGTGTAATTTGTGTTAAAACTGGAGGGGCCCCTTACAATCTGTTGACAACATTCCTTCTTGAAAGGTCAGGACAAAAGGAAAGCTAAAGAGGCAAACCCAGTTAAATTCTGCTGTTACTCTGGAGTCCACAGAGCTGTGTCATGGCGGGGCATGGGTATCAAAGAAGGGAAGGTTTGCTTAAGATTGCAGTGATGTTCCTTCTCTGCGTGACATTACTGGGGAGAAAATGGGGCCATTTTCTCTATAATCAGTTTCAGTGCCAGGACCAGTGGAAGTGTAAGTTAGCTTTATGACAGTTTCTGGGTCTGAATTCTTATGCTGAACAGGAATGTGGCAGCTATACTACATCATGAAACTCTTGAGAGTTTTTGCAGTATTGTCAGGTATGCTACTCATCGCAGCAGTGGTGTCTATGAGAAGAATTGGGAGGAAGCCTGATCAGTCCTTAGTCCTGAATGGAGTCCCTAGTTTCTGGATGTAAAGCTGGTTGTCATGAAGCATTCTTTTACTACTGGGAATTAACTCAGGGACCCTATCTCATTCACAGACCCAGCAGAGTATTTGGGTTCTATTTACAGGACTTTACAGGTTAGGCATCTTTCCTAAGACAACTCATTATATGAACTTTATGGACTATACCAAGGACAAGAATTATTGCAGTATTACTTTCTTCAGTCATGCATATGTGGTACATACTTTAAGTATGGAGTAGATATAGATACAGGTATGGGTATCAATTATAGATATAGATATGGCTATGAATATGGATTATAGATATAGATATGAATTATATCTATAGCTATAGATAATGATATAGATATAGATACTGAACTGTAATGAATATGGTATATTCACATAAAGGAGGCCGAGACATAAAGTGAAGAACGAACTGTATTAGGTCATTCAGATGCTTTTAAAACAGGTCTGCCTCTCCTTATCAACCTTGAAGATTAATTCTAAAAATCTAAGTATTTGAGAAAAAAATGACTTTACGTATACATAATAATGAAAGTGACTTGGAGTGTGAGATCCTTGAAGGCAAAGATAACGTATTTTTTGTCTCTGTATCCCTAGCACCTTTCACCTAATAGATGATATATGGTTGGTGAATGAATAAATGAAAAAAGGAATAAATGACTTGTGACTATACCTTAATTCATTCTAAATAAAGCTAATACTACTACTACTAATAATAATCAGCCTCTAAACAGTTCCCCTCCATAGCCAGATGCTGCATATCCAGCCTCTTACTCTAAGGAAAAAAGGTAAAACTTGTACGTTTCTTGTCCCATGATTTCCCAAAGTAATGCCTAGGTGTCCCTAGAAGTTTCTGCGGGGGGAGGGGGGAGGGCAGCTCACGGCCCCAGCACCAGAGTGATTGCAGCTGTGCACTGGGAGGATAAAGAGAGGTTGACAGCAGGGGTGTTTGCAGCTGAAAGCACTATCAACCACTGCAGCTTATTAAGACCACCACCACAACAAAAAACAAACACTGGAGATGAATATAAGACAGAGGATTTTGTTTCTCTCAAGTGGAAAAGACAAGCAATGAGACCCCTGGGATCCCTGAAATGAGAAACTTCTAAAGCTAATTGAGATAGGATTAAAAAGATTGTGCGTTACTGCCGGCAGTCACGGAGTTTTTGTTATTGGGTTCCCCAGTGTTGGCGTGATCTAACCAGTTACGGCTTTAGCGAGCAGCAGAGTTTACTATACACATTTTCTTGTAAAACGATAACTATTAAGGGTATAAGTGGAGTTTCTGAAACAAATTCATTAAATGTATCAAGAAATTTCTCTCTCTGGCATCATTTGTCAGTCTCAGATGTATCAGTTGAATTCTGTCTTTCTATATAGCAGTGCCATCCAATGTAAATACAATGCAAGTCATATGTATAATTTTAAATTCTCTCTCTTTTTTTTTTTTTTTGGCGGTACGCGGGCCTCTCACTGCTGCGGCCTCTCCCGTTGCGGAGCACAGGCTCCGGACGCGCAGGCTCAGCGGCCATGGCTCACGGGCCCAGCCGCTCCGCGGCATATGGGATCCTCCCAGACCGGGGCACGAACCCGCGTCCCCTGCATCGGCAGGCGGACTCTCAGCCACTGCGACACCAGGGAAGCCCTTAAATTCTCTTATAACCACATTATAAAAAGAAACAGAAATTACATTTAATAATATTTTCATTTAACCTGATATATCTAAAATAATATCATTTCAACATGTACTCAATATACACAAATATTAATGAGATCTTTTGCATTCTTTTTTAGGTACTAAGTCTTTGAAATCCTGTGTGTGTGTTATACTTATGGATCATCTCAATTTTGTAGCCGTGTCATGATTCATGGCTAGTGGTTGCCCTATTGGACAGGGCAAGACTATAGCTTTTCTTCTACGTGGCTACTGTAAGAGATCTATGAAGTTACATCCCTTCAACTATGCCACTTGAAAATTTCAGGACTGCACCTTTTTAGTGATGTTAGCTTTGCTCATGGAAAGAAATTCTCTTTCTGCACTAATCTTTCTGTGAATCTCCCAATATGTGAAAGAATTTCTGATCATAAAGAGCACATCATGGTTTTTCTGATCATAAAGAGCAACGGTTTTCCAGGAAAACATTGATAAGTAATATTATTTGTTTAATTTTACATTGAGCATGCCCCAAATTATTATTCAAGGCTAAATTTCAGGGTACAGACTATCCAGCTTTTATATATGGTTCATGGCAATGTGTTACAGATTAAAAAATCCCCACTGAAGAAGAACAGAACTACCATTCACAAGATCATCTTGAGAAAAAATGGTACTGTGTACTAGGAAAGCCTCTTTTGTCTTGGTACCACTGGACATTTGAAAGTGCTGCTTATTGAAAACATTAGAATTTTCCCATTGATAAGATTGATAAGATACTGATCATTTATCAGTATGCTACGTATCATTTTTCTAAATAGTATCATCAAATTACACTGTAAGAGATACAGCATATAGAAAAAAAACAAAGAAATCCATTCTGACACACGTAGATGATTAAATTTACTTGAGAGTAGAAGATATTTTTAGTTTAATTTCTTATCTCCAATTTCTATATATTATAGTTGCTTTCACAGGGTATTCCAAAGGTCTTGAGCTATTTATAGCATTTAAGAACTCAGACTCCGGGAGAAGGGAGAATAGCTGGAGGGCTGAAGGTCAGGCCACTTGTGTGTAGAACCACTAATGCGTTTAAGAACTGTGAACCACAAATATGTCAGCTAAATAGGAAAGGGCTCTCTTAGCTTCCTAGCCTGGCTTCCTAATTCCTCTTCTCTTTCTTTCTCTCTGCTGTATCTTATCCATCCTCCCTCTGTTTTTCTCCACTTGTAAGTGAGACCTACAGACGTGTAGCAACAGCTGAAGGACAATAGATGCTTAAGCCAAGTGTGAAATAATGTCATCCATATGGTGTGTTTGGGCATAGTACGTTGAAGAAATTTGATGTACCACCCCATTACCCATGGGATTTCTATAGAAAAAAACTTCTGAGAGGGAAAATATCTTAGTTATCCCTGAAGAGTTGTTTGAAATGGTGGAGAGATTGGTAGGCTCTCTCACAGTGCCATTAAATTCAGTGATTCTACTAATCAGGAGTATTTCTGCTGAGAGTATGTGCAGAACAATAGAACAAAGAGGAAACAATGACAGCAACACACCCATGATGATGGACTGAAGTAGAAAATCCATTGTGTGGCATTGGTGGTAAGTGAGCTGGAGACGAAGGAACAAACGGTTATTGAAGAGACATGTCCATTATCCTTAGGAACTGATGAAATGATGAGGGACGTTTGTCTTGGCTCTCCTTCTTAGTGGATTTTGATAGTTAATCAAAATCCATTTATTCATGTCTGCAATATGAAGACATCAACATCCACATAGTTTAATGGCCCCTACCCAGCATTAATATTTAGCCAGATTAAGTATTTGTTGTTAAATTCAGACCTCTTGTCCCTTGGCTTCTATAGAAGTGGAGGATTCGAATTCTGCATTTTCAGGCCCCAAGAAAAGCCAAGTTGGAAAATGAAAATGTTGTTGTTTTAGCAGAAAATAAAACGTATCCTGAATGCTTGGAATCCCACAAATAAGCCACAAACTATATTAAACATGAATGAGCCGTAAAGAGCTCTTCAGATCTCAAATTTGGAGTCATTAAAGTCGCTTTGAATTTGCACTGCTTTGTTGATAATTAAAACATGTTCACAGAATCTCACACGTGGGAACAATTACAGAGTTATTGTTTCACAGTGAAGTTAGCAAATCATTTAAACAAAAACTGCGGAAGCAGAGGACTTGGTAGAACCTGAGCGTTATGAATGGTGGATCTGTTCTTCTGTTTGTATGAGTGAATAGCATTTAACAGTCATCTACACTTTTGAGAAATTGAAATTTCACCCCTTGCTTCATCACTAGGGCACTTAAAATTAAGAAACAATTCCTTTGAGGATAAGATTTTCATCACTTTTTTAAAATCAAAGCAGAATTTAGGTTTATATGTTTTTAATAACTTATTTGAATAATTTCAAATATAGACTATGTCTTTCTAAAATCAACAAATTTTGCATGGTGACATGGTAAACCTAAAAATAATAAGCCAATTGATATATCCCAAAACAGGCACATGAAAATTAGTTCTGGTATGATTAACATTTTAATAAATAACCAATTACCTGATTATTAATATCAAAAATGTTTTCCTTTCTATTCTTCTCCTGTAAAGAACAAAGAGCAACAAATCTTGCAAAGCGAAACCATGAAAATTGATAATTAGGAATGGTTGATAATCGGTTACAAGCCATTTGAAATCTTCCCGAGATTACGGTGTATAATAAATAAATAAAGCATTAAATTTCGTTAGCTCAAAGTTCAAATTATATTTCCCCTAATATATTTAATGGGTAGACCTTAAATTTTATCCTAAAATTTAAGACTAGTATATAGTCTGTTCCTGTTAGCCATGCTTAGTCCATATGTGTATGTAAATTTTCCTTTTAGCAACAAATGCCAGTGGGTGATAATGATTTACGTTTTAATAAAAATATTTGCTGTTTTATATTTGCCACTGCAAAGTAAAAAGTAAGGGGCTGGTCATAATAATTCAAGGAAAAACACTGAAATATTCCACGCATACATGGTTTCTGCATCCAGGACTCCAAAGACTCATCTGAGGTCGAGGACCAAAGATGCCTAGAGAATGGTGAGGGAAGGAGGCAAACTTTTACGAAGTTGATCATGAAATTGATTCACCTGAAAACTAGACGGATTTCTACTTGGCCCTTCTCTTTCCAAGTTGAATGCTTGGTCAATTTTTGAAAATAAAATAATAATCACTATCATTAGTGGGGCTGCTCTGGTACACTCCCCAGGCACCCCTATATTCCAGCCTATACCAAGGGCTGGAGTTGTACAGTGCACAGTCTGTACTGCCTTCCTGGTGGACCTGGTCCATTTCTACATCTACTGGGTATTTACATCTATTCCTTGGCAAATAAATTTTGAGAAGTAAGTAATCTTTTACTGGAAGTTAAATGGCTTGCCTCAGGGTCTGTTCTTTTTGCCTACAGAGGTGGCAGCCAGTACTTTCTCTGCAACTCCAGCATCACCTTAAAATGGGTGTTGAAAGGAAAAGCCTGCATCCTGAAATGGATTTAGCTGGAAAGAGAGTGCCAAGCTCTTGGCATTCTCAGCTTCAAGACTGAATTTGGATTTAGAAGAGTTTATCATCCCTCTCTGCTAAAAAAAGACACATGCCACATTATCGAGGGCTCTCAGAGACCCAAACAGTCACATGTAAATGAATATAACCAGACTCTTAGGAGGCTGAAAGCTCCCTTGAAACTAAAGATAAATGTGAGGAATTTCAGAATAGCTATATATCAAAACTTTAAATCTGTGGGAAACTTTTGCAGCAATTTGTAATCCAACTATGTGTGACAGCAGTACTGACATCTTTGAACTGTATAGTATTGCTATTATGTCTCGTTGCCATATAAATACATCTATTTTTAATATGCTACAGCATAATTTTCAGTTCAAGATAATGCATGCCACTACTCTTTAATGGTAGTGATGAATAGAATATTGATTAGCAAACAGCCTAAATAACAGGTAATTGATAGAGGTGAGGGAAATGGAGCATTTCCAGCTGCATTTTTACATAATAACTACAGGTTTCTCAGCCACAATGATATATATCAGGTACAATCAAGAGAATGTAATATATGAGTTAATTTTTTACACTAAAATGTGCGATGCTTAAAGTAAACATAACCTTATGCCATAATTTGGCACTACAGATGAATTTGACACATTTACCATTTGAAGGAAAAAAGTATCATTTACGTAGGGGGATAGAGGATACTGATTAGTTTATGTCAAGACATTTAAATTTGTCTTTCGATTCACTTCTTGGGTGGAAAGTGCATGTATTTGTGAAACCATGATATTCACAGAAAGGCATCCTTAAGATTCTTGTTTACTCTGATATATATATATGTTAAAGGAACTCAGTAGTATGGGAAATGTCTACTTCTGTTAGTTAAACCCAGAAAGGCACAACATTTGCTATTGAAGTTTGCATATTTTTCTGAGAAAGCAAAGATAAAGGGAATAAGGAAATGAGCTAGATATACCCATCTTCATTTTCCAAGATGCCGTCATAGGCATTCTTTATAAATTTGACTTATTCTCTTTCCTGAAACCATAGTTGTCTCTTTTCTTTCTTTCTGCTCTTTACTTTGAATGTGTGCCTCAGAGGGTTCTGTTGCTATGGTCATCGCACTATGATTGGCCCACATGAGTTGACCAAAAAACTATTTGTATAACTAGGATCCTGGTCAACATGGATTTCTTTCAAAACAGAAGACCTCTATTGTCTCTCAATGGATTTTTGGTGGCCTTAGAAGACCTTTAAAATATGAAGCTTTATTACTCATCTAAGTAAAGCTTCGATGAAAGTGCATGAAATTTTTCCTACATCTGTGCCACGTTTTCATAAGCATAGCTCCCATTCTTAAAAAATACTGAGGTTAAATAACAACAGCCGCACCATACTCCTTTTTAAAAGGTAGTTGAAAAACTTGATAAAAGCAGTTAAAGGAAAACAAGCCAAAGCTGAGCACTCCTTGTTCATTTCTAGCCAATGCAATTTAATTAAATACAGTTTACATCTGTTTACCTGCTTTCACTAGGACTTGAGAGATTCAGGAGAGCTCTTGTTAATGAAAGGAGGCAAAAGTGAATAACATTTTCTGGGGGAAAAGTGTTTCTTTTTTAAAAATTAGCGAAGGCACTATTTATGGAAAAATTAAGTGAATGGATGTATTTTTTTATGGTTCTATTTTGTGAAAATGTAGGACTATGTACTCTCTAGAAAACAGCTCTGACAAAGCATTCTACTTATTTTTTAATGTCTTCTCAGGGCATTTGATGAGGCTAAGTGCCCTGAAAACAAAACACCTAGAATTATACAACATTTGAATTGAAGCAACACCCCAAACTCATGCCCCTGAACATTGAAGTCATGTCCCTCCAACGTCCCGTATCTTCTGACTGAAGGTGTATACAACCTGTGCCAGACTATTGTCCTCTTTCCCACCCTGACCAACAACTTGCTCTGAAATCAGTTCATTTCCTATTTTTATCCTTTGCAAATTTCAACACAGTGCAATCTAAATTAAGGAACATACTAGTGGTTCATGTAATATGGCTCAAAGCCTGCCAAATAGTGGTCTTTGCATGAATATTCATGACTGATGGAACGTCTGAATGACTATGTGCCTTATCATCGTCGTCATCATTATCATCATCACTTGGTTTCTCAAGCTACCACTAATGAACTGAATATCCTTGATTCACAGTAGAAAGAAGTTATTCCCAGAATAGTGGTATTTGGTCTGGCTTTGTGGACTGATCATCTAAGTTTTCTATATGCGTGGTGACCAGAAAAGGATGATTTGGGTCATCGCATGATGGGTTTTTTCCGCCTGACATTGGTTTCCGTACAGCTTCTCATATTACCTTTACAATGAAATTAAAATCCTTATGATAACCACACCACAGATTTACTTAGAAACGACTTTAAGACAGAGCCAGAGAGGTTGTCAGCATTCTTTCATTCTCAGGGCAGTCCTCATGGTTAGCATTATTATCATCAACACTTCCCATCATAGAAATGATTCTCAAAGATAAAGGAGTGGGTGTGGGTAAGAGAGAGAGAAGTGAAGGTAAAGCACCCGTCAGGAGGAGTCTTACCAGAATTCCAGGTTATGGACTGGACAGTTTGAAAGAAAGGAAAGCAGCTGTGGAATCTAGGGAGTCTGATCATCCTAATAATAGGACTACGCTCACTTCCTTCCTGTCTTCCACCTTCCGAGTCACTGTTGCAGGAATTTTCTGGTTCATTAAACCCTGCTCTTATTTTAGTCTCTCCTCCAAAAAAACTCACAATTCAAATATGTATTGAGTGTCTACTACCTGCCAGGCGCCCTTCCTGGTTCTAGGAGCATAGCAGGCATTGAAGCCCTCAGGAAATTCCTGTCTGCATGGAGTTTACCATCAGACAGTGGGTGTGGGGAATGAAGTCAGAGAGTAAACCACATAGGTTAGCAGTTTGGTAGATGGTGAGAACTATCTTGGATAAAAATAAAATGAGAAAGGACATAGGGAATGTTGGGAGAGGGGGTTAGCAATATATGGGGCAGAAGAGAAGACCTCACTGAATTTGAATTAAAGACCTAAAGGAGAGGAAATCATCATGTCGTCACCCTCTATTTGGGACCTTCACTGTCCCCTTCAAATTACAATTGACCTAAGTCTTTGAACACTTGTGTTCAAGAGCTAATATAAGAGGGGTAGAGCACGTTTAAAATTATAAATTGCCAGACAGTGCTATAGAAATGAGACATGGTTATACTCTGCTACAGTCTGGTTTTAATTATGTTTATAGTTCATTGTTGATGTACATTTTAAAGGAAATGTCCTAATCGGCCTTGTGCAGGAAAATGATGCCAGATTAGGGTGTGTAAAAAGCAACCACCTAAACAAAACATATAGCTGTGACACTAAATTATTTACTTTATAAACATTTCAAATGTCAGAGTCTGATTCAGTGGACAAGTGTCTTCTGAAAGCACTGGGTGGCAATTAGGGATAAAGACTGAAAAATGTCAAGGTCAAGAAGCAGCATTCTGTAATTGGGCCAGAGTTTTAAGGCAGCTTTTTGCAAGGAGAAATTCATAACATGATCTGAATGATAAGTGGGACTGAAACTGATGAACAGTTTAATATTACAATTGCTTTGTTGTACTCTGACAGTATCACATTTGCTAAACAATGCAAATCCTTTATGAGATAAAATCTCCTGATCATATTTCAAAGCTTTTAGTAGAAAGCAAGTGACAGTTAAGGTTGCAAGATAAATTGGACGAGTTTAGTACTAATTCCACAGAACAAAGATCTAAAATAATTGAAAAATAAATTCAGCTCCAAAATTACTTGATACAGAACTCCAGACTTTACAATCCCAATTACAATCTGGGACATTGTGGCCAAATTTGAGGCAGAGCTCCAAAAGGTCATTTACTTTCTGTGGAAAACTATCTCTTTTAAAAGAAAAAAATCATGCTGTTAACATGAATGGTGCTGGGAAAGCAATGGGTAATGCACTTTATTTCCTTTTCTTTTTAATTTTAGGGTTAGAATTAGATATGAAGTTACTGATTTTATAATTGTTTAGAAAGCTAAATATTTAATATACATAACATATCATAAATATATTTTATTTGAACTTTATTTTCTATTTTGTTTGAACTTGTATAGGATATGGATTACTTATCTGGAATCTTCTTAATCTCCCCCACAAGACATGCAGCCAGAGAGGATTAGAATGCAGCCTCTCTTTACTCACATCCCAGTCCCACACATTTTTCTTCCTCGTTACTTCTCTTGCAAACTCTGGGATCCTGTGAACTTCCTTCCAGCATAGACAGCCTGGCTCCACAGAGTTTCATCGGTATTGCATTGATCTCCCGATGTTTGAGAGTTTGATGTCTATAAATTCTCTGTGTCCATCCTTTCCTGCAGAAATAATGTTACTGATGGAGAACTGTAGGAAATGAAACTCAGGGTCATTTGTGTCTATTTACTATTAGTTTTACTTTTCTCCTTAAACTGATCAGTCTTCTCTCCTCGCACTTGTGCTCTACTTGACCTACTTGTAGTTTTAGACTGTATAACCACTTGTGGACGTTCGTTTTTTGTTTGTTTTTTTTTTTAAGTATAGTTGACACAATATATTAGTCAGGTGGACAACACAGTGATTCGACATTTTTATAGACTATACTCCATATAAAGTTATCAATTACTGGCTATGTTCCCTGTGCTGTACATTACATCTTGTGTCTTATTTATTTTATACGTAGTAGTCGGTACCTCTTAATCCCCTTCCCCTATCTTGCCCCTCCCCCAATCCTTCTCCCCACTGGTGACCACTAGTTTGTTCTCTGTATCTGTAAGTCTGTTTCTGTTTTCTTATATTCATTGGCTTGTTTTATTTTTTTAAGTTCCACGTACAAGTGAAAAAATACAGTATTTGTCTTTCCCCGTCTGACTTATTTCACTAAGCATAATACATACCCTCCACGTCTGTCCATGTTGTTGCAAATGGCAAAATTTCATTCCTTTTGGTTTTTTTTTTAAGCTTTATTTTTTTTAAACCCCACATTTGTTTATTTATTTATTTTTGGCTGTGTTGGGTCTTCGTTTCTGCGCGAGGGCTTTCTCTAGTTGCGGCGAGCGGGGGCCACTCTTCATCGCGGTGCGCGGGCCTCTCACTATCGTGGCCTCT
>NC_041226.1:65323280-65359659 GCF_002837175.3 Physeter macrocephalus
GGGCTTTCTCTAGTTGTGGCAAGCGGGGGCTACGCTTCCTCGCGGTGCACGGGCCTCACTATCGTGGCCTCTCTTGTTGGCGGAGCACAGGCTCCAGACATGCAGGCTCAGTAGTTGTGGCTCACGGGCCCAGTTGCTCCGCGGCATGTGGGATCTTCCCAGACCAGGGCTCGAACCCGTGTCCCCTGCATCGGCAGGCAGACTCTCAACCACTGCGCCACCAGGGAAGCCCTCCTTTTGATTTTTAATTATGCACTTCCCTCTAAATTCTCTGTCTAGTTCTCTCATCTTACATTGTTTCATCAAGTTATGATTCCTCCTAAGGTTGTAGTTTCCATTACTTAAACAGAACTATATTTGCTATGGAAGTATTTCAGTACCAAGAACAAAGTCAGAAAATGAAAGAGGACAAGAAAAAATGCAATGCAATTGCAGAAAGAATATGACAAGTGTCAAATTATCTTGAGAGCTGCTGGATTAGCATATCCTGTGTAAGGATTAATTGGCCCTCTGCAGGTCCCAGGATGGATTCCAGGGATTGATTGTCTTATAAGAAAGAACATGTACTACGTTTGACATTTGACATAAATAAATACTTTGTGGTGTCTGTTTTTATTTGTAGAGATTTGTCTTCCAACTGAAACTTTAGAATGAACATCTCAAAGTGGGAAAGATATGGAGATAAAATGATTCCACCTATGTGTGCCAAATGCTCTCCATTTAAATGTAAAGATGGTTGATTTTAACTCATCCTACACTGGCCTTGCTTCTGTTTTGGTGGTCTTTCTAGATGAGCAGAAACCTGTACTCTCAGGTGATTCATTGCCAGGGAGAGAATTAGAGAAACCTGGGCCTAAAATGCAGATTTTTAAATTCATAATCTGTGCTCTTTTGTTTATGCTATGCTTCAAGGAAAGGTTACAGACATTGTGTAATTAGACTTTTTGCAAGCATTTTTCAAGTATCTCATGAAAACCTTGTGAACAAGATGGATACATGTGGGCCAGATGATAAGACAGACAGGTGGATCTGTGGCTGACTGAACAGTTGTTGATGAATGTGTTGCTATTAAGGTAGAGGCTGACATGTAAAGTCATTCCTCTGAGTGCTCTTCTTGGCAATGTTTTCTATTTCATCACTATTATCAAAGATCTGCACAATGACAGGAAGCATGCTCATCAAATTTGCAAATGATGCCAGGTTTGGATAAAATTAATGCACTGGTGACAGAATCAATATCCAAGTGCTTTCAACTGCCTGGAGATATGGGTGCAAACAAATGAGATGTATATTGTCAACAAAATATTGGTACTCGACATTGGTGTCTCAAGCACTTGTGTACACAGCTTAGAGAGACTAAGACCTGGTTTCAGTGCAGGGAAATGGGTGCATAGGTCTAAATGGAAGGAGAAGTTTTAGAGAACACATGTAGAATTCCACAGAGAATAGGAAGAGCGTTGGAGGCTACAGAAATGGAATGGAGGTGCAGAAATGAAACAAAGTTTAAGGAGCTGCCAGCAGAAATGGTGGACTGTGTATTGAATAATTTCTAAGTGCCTGCCCTGGGCAACAGGGCTCAGACTTTTGCTCTCCCATGAGATAGAGACTACTGGTAGAAAAGAAGATGTGCTGGAAAAGATAGGAACTTATTTTTGGACTTTAAAGTCCTTTTTTTTTGTGAGACGTCCCACGGTAGATCAGACAGATGCAAATACGGCAGACCATGTTGTGCAGGAAAAACACTAAAACTACGGTGTCCAAGACCTGGGCTCACAATCTGTTTCTAATGCTTACAATAAGCATTTGAACTTAATTCTTCTGAGTCTCAGTTTTTGTAACTGTTAAGTGTGGCTGACAGTTTTTAATCTTGATAAATAAAATAATAAATCATTAATTAGATGGAAACTTTTAAATTTATTAGCTTTAATCGCTCATGTTAGCTTAACATTTTCTCTATAATTTTCAGTATTTTTTTTACTGTGGCTCTTACATTCTGTTTCCCTCTCCCAATTTTCCTTGTTTATAGGTTTTTGCTTTTGAAGAAAAAAAAAAAACTTTAATTCTCCTGAGATTTGTCTGTTTTATTAGAGTATTGAATGAGCCAACTCTTTGTTTACATTATCCTGGTTTTAATATATTTACTGCTTGTTTCATCTTTATTATTTCCTTCCTTTTATTTTCCTTCCTAATCAAGATCTGAAGATCCATGCTTAACTCTCTTATTCTTATTTTCTCCTTTTCTTTTTTAAATAATAGAAATATTTAACATTATGAATGTCTCTCTGTCTACTACTTTGACCAATACATAACATCCCACGCTTCCATAAGTATTCTTTCTAAGTTGAGTTTATTTCTATCCTGACTAAGTTGTTTCTTGGGAACACCGATATTAAGTATTGTAAGATTTTTGCTGATACTTAATGGCATTTATTTTTTATTTTATTGACTTTACATTAGTGAAATTAACATATCTAACTCTCGATTTTTCTATTTTATTTTGTTTCTCTGCCTAATATATAAAAAAAATTATTTGGGGGTACAAATAATTATTCCCCACTTGAAGGAGCTTAACCCATTTTATACTGCGCTTCTATCCATTCCATATGATTCCCAGTTTTTGCTTCTGTGTCTGCTGTTAGCTCTGTGGTGGTTTTTCCCCTCCTGTGGCACTTACGCTGCTGACCCCTGCACACAAAAGTCTCCACCCCCTTCACTTGCTTGGCCAGTCTGTTTCCTGATCTCTTACTTCTCTGAACATTGTTTCTTTTCTTTCTCTTCCTCAGCTCAATCCTTACCTCCACAGGCATTATCTCTACTCAGGAAGCCTGCCTTCTGCCTGTTTTTCTGATCCATTCCCATGAGTTCCATCACCTCCTACGCTCTGCTGATTTACTCCACTTCTCAGTACTCACCTCTGACCTCTCTAAGTCCTCCCCTACCTGGAGTCTCACCAGGGTCTTCAACTCAAAGGGTATAAACTAAACTCATCATCTTCCCCAAACCTGTTTCCCTGAGTCCCTTCTTTCTGTTGGTCGATTCTCCCACTTTCATAAGCAAGAAAAAAGGGGGTTGTCACCTCATCCGCCAACAAGCCTTGTCAATTTTGTAACATTAATATAGCTCTCAAATCTGTCTTCTCCTCTCCATCCCGATTGCCGGGAACCCACATCCTTTCCGTAACCTTCCCACCTGGAAGGTCAGTCCATTCCCAACGCTGACAGGAGGTTTCACCATCTACATGCAAATTCAACTCATTATTTCCGGGGCAAAACCAATCCTAGGCTCCCAGTTCTCCACAGAATAGGGTTCAGACTACTTAGCATTGCTTACCTGATTTTTCTGTTGTAATGTGTACCTTTCCTTCCAGCCTCAGCTACCGTAATTCTTCTTGCTCCAAATGCTCCAACATTGCTAATGGTTGAAGCGTTCCCCCAAGTTCTATGCCCTCTGCTTTTGCACTTCTTTTTTTTCTATGCCTGGAATGTCTCCCCATTGGCCTCTCTCCTTAACCTAGAGAGTTCTTACTATTCTCTCCAGACATCCTCACCCATGATCCTCTCTGATACTCCCCCCTCTCTTTATCTCATAATTTAAATCACTGATTGCTAGGCCATTACCTTGCATATGCTTTGTAATATTTCCGTTACTGCATTTACCAAATTTTACTGGAGTTATATTTCTAGATGGCTTCGTCTCTCTTCCTAGGATATTTTTTTTAGGGGAGGAAATGGGTCTTAAATCACATTCACATTCACAGTGCTTAGTATAGTGCCTGGCTCATAGTATGACGTGATAATGTAAAAATAAAATCTGTGAAAGTATTATATTTTGTGGATGAAGCTAGGACGCTGTGATTTCCTTATGACTGATTATCTTCTAAAATGGTATGATAATTTTCTTTAGTCTAATGTTGTACTTACTGTCTTCAGTTTTACTTTGGTTGATATTACCAACCATAAGATTTTTTTCTTCAGATTTGATGGATAGATCTTTGTTGATTCTCTTACTTTTAGCCTTTTAAATGACATATAGCTTTTTAAGCAGCCAATAGTTGAATAATGTTAATGCAGTATGAGAATCTGTCTTTTAAATGAGGTCAGGAAGACAATCTTATGCTTAATGTCATAATTTCTATTTTTGGTCTCTTTCTACTTATCTAGTTTTGTGTTTGTACCATTTTTTAATACTTTAAGGTTTCTCTTTGCTCATCTTTTTATGTTTGTGTGGAATTTGCAATGTCTTCCTCTATCTTTAAATGATTTAAAAATTTATCACTCAATTTTTAATCATCGGTGCCTATTTTAGAGTAGTTTGCAACCTTTTTAATTCTGTAGATTCTTATTTTTTTATAAAAAACAAAGAATTTTTCTCCTTTTTGGTTTTATATGCCACTCTCATTCTGTGTCTGCTTCCATTTGTAATTAACCTGGACTTAACAATTATTTAAATTATTTAATATTATTAGCAGTAATCAGCAGGGTTCTTTTTTACTTACATCTTCAAATGGTTGGGTTTACTCTGGTAATTAATATAATACTTGGGGTAGATTTTCCAGCAGATGTTGTAGTAAATATCTTTATTTAGTAAATTGTCTAAGTCTTTCAAGAATGCCTGTTTTCATTCATGAATGAAAACTAACAATACCGCAATTAAAGTTTTTTTATGCTTTTACTCTTTCACAAACACCAAAAAACCTGATTTATACTCCATAATAGATTATATACATTTTCTTCCTAAAAGTACATAGAGTACAGATCTTTGTTTTGCATTGTTTCTTTGAAATGACACTCTTGAGTTGGATTCAGTTTCTGGTTGTTGTATATTATACAGGAATCAAAGATACTACTTCTAGTCCTGTTTGTTTTTCAGTTCTGAAATATTTAATCAGTCATGCTGTTTTTTCTTTCAAAATTATTATTATTCCACATTGGATCTCATCATCTACTATTCACATATCTCAACTTCTTACATGCTTTTTGTATTATTTAATTTTTTGGTCCTGAGTTTTTATTTTGAAGCCAGTTTTGTCTTTGATTGTTCTGACCTTAAATTCCTATTAATAATATATCACAGTTTACATTTTTCCAACATACTTATCTCTTTAATAAGATTTTCGGTCATACTATAACTTATTTAAAATCTCTTAGGGATGGCCAATTTTAGATATTACTCCAAGAAATTCACCTTCTTCTATTTTTTTGTGATAGGGAATTTTCTTCTTTGGTTTTCTTTATTTACTCTCCTTGAGTTTTACTTGTTAAGCTTTGGCTTTTGCTGCTTTTATATTTAGTAATTCTTTTCTGAGGAGGGGTTTCTTGAAATGTAACCCATCATCATATTAAGAGTCTCATTTTGTTTTCAAACAGATTACATTAAATATTTTGTACTTATATAGTACAGCAGTATTACAAAACATAAAAACTACAATAAATATGTGTAGCATATAGAGAGGGAGATGATTTCCATAGTATATGGAGAGTTCTACAAATATATTAATAATAAAATGTGACATCCTCAGGGAAAAAAGACAGGCCATAAACTGATATTATCCCCGAAGAAGTCAGGAGGCCAGTAGTCACACAGAAATTCTTCAACCTCACTAGGAGTGAAAGAAATGCAAAGTAAAATTACAAAATATAATTCTATTTCTAACAAATTGCAATGGATTAAAATCATTCCATTTTGGAGAGAATATGGGAAAATGGGCACTTACAAACAGTGCTTATTGAGGTGTTCTAACTTTCTGGACTTCAAATTTGGGTAATAACATTCTATTCTTTTTAGAAATATTCTGAATTTTCCAACTTTTCTGCAATAAAGTACAGAAAGTTGTAGAAAAAGAAAATGTATTGTATGCTTAAGCCTAATAATAAATGATGAAGAGACTGAGGAGAGAGAAAAATACATCTGGGGAAGTGGTTGGGGAAAGCATCCCAGAATAAATAGAATTTAAGAAGTGTCTGTAAGAATTGATAAGATTTGTCAATAGAGACAATGGAGGGCAAAGGGCCACTTTTGGTTGAGGAGAAGGAATTAGCAAAAATAAAATATCAGGGTGCTTAGATACTTGAAAATTTTTGAGAAAGTAGACCTTAAATGTTATCATCACACACAGCAATTTGTAATTACGTGAAGGGATAGAGATGGTGATTATTTTGCGGTATATACGTATCTAATCATCATATTGTACACCTTAAACTTACATATGGTATATGTCAATAATATCTCAATAAAGCTGGACAAATATATAAAATAAAAATACAGATTTTATAAAAATAAAATAAAATACAAAATCTTAAGAGGAAAAAAAGGAGAACTACTGACAGTAATTTATTTCCAATGGTAAAATTTGAGCTTTTAAGCAAAAATTAGAAATTTGGAACATTTGGCTTCACCACCTGGGGCTTGACAGCATTCCCACATGTATACCATCAGATTGGTGGTGATAGTAACAAATGTAACTTTTAGGCATTACATAATAAAAAGTGTCATCATTTACAAGATTGACATAACACAGGACACCAGTGTCTTTCAAATGACTAATGCACATTGATACAAAATCATGACTGCTTAAGAGTTCCATTCAAAGTGAAAGAGAGACCAATGGATTTTAATATAGCGGAGTACAAAAAAGTTCATTGATATTGTTTCAGATCTTTATTGTTACTAACTTTTGAAAAAAACTCTCTTGTTGAAATTTTCATGGTGTATTGAAGAGGAACATCCACAGTCATCTGAAAAGTCTATTAAAATACCTTCCACTTTCCCAAATGCATATCTATGTGCACTTTCTTCATGCACTTCAACTAAAACAACATATTGCAACATATTCAATGCAGAACTAGATATGGGAAGCCACTGTCTTTCATTAAGACAGATATTAAAATTTTGCAAAAATGTAAAACGGCAACTTTTCTCACTAACTTCCTTTTATTTTGGAAAATATAGTTACTTTTCATAAAAAAAAAATTAAAAATCAAAAAACATAACAGGGTGCTGAGGATATTTCCAAGATAATTTGTTGACCAGTGAACTGGAATGAAGTGTACTAGTGCTGAGAAGTAACAAAGATAATTTTTCTCCCTTTTGGTGAAAAATATGATTATTAAAACTAATATCATAATAAAATGGTGGACAATTACCTATAACCATTCACTCAAAAATAAATAAATAAATAGAGCATGATCCCCTAGCCTGAGAATAATTTCTTCAGAGCTATATTTTCACAATTAAAAACTTACTTTTAGGGGCTTCCCTGGTGGCGCAGTGGTTGAGAGTCCGCCTGCCGATGCAGGGGACACGGGTTCGTGCCCCGGTCCGGGAAGGTCCCACATGCCGCGGAGCGGCTGGGCCCGTGAGCCATGGCCATTGAGCCTGTGCATCCAGAGCCTGTGCTCCGCAACGGGAGAGGCCACAACAGTGAGAGGCAGAGCCTGTGCCCCGCAACGGGAGAGGCCACAACAGTGAGAGGCCCGCGTACCATAAAAAAAAATAAAAAAACAAAAAAAACCTTACTTTTAGTGGTTGATGATTTCTATTTCAAACCAATTTGTGGTTAAATGTGTTATCCCTGAAGCAGATGGAGATATATTCAGTGTAAAAGATATTACAATTGAGATAACAAACAAAAATAAACATACCCCAGCAGGGCCTACATGTTCTGAAGAGATTAAAGTCCAATACATTTGTTTGTATCATTGGCTATGAAACCAGAACTACAGTAGAAACAAGCTTGGTACTAACCAAGCTTAAATGACTCCAGCTAACCATTTCGGCCAACCCCTGGTGCTCTGGATGATTTTAGCTGGTTGGGTGGGTGGGCAGCAGGCCAGGTGCGTGGTAGCTTCTCAGTAAGGACTTAATTTGCCTGTTTCTGAGCTGCCACTATGGTGACTCCAAGGAGAGTCCAACACAGTTTGGACCTGTTGGTAGTGGTTCATAGCAAGTACTGAAACGATGTCTCTAGATGGCAGAGGAATATGCAGAGGTCGCTGTTATGTGCTTACTTCTCCTTTGGAGACAAAGGCAATGTGCAAAAGCAGGAAGGAAGAAAAGCTATTTAATTTCTTTCTTTAGGCCACTTAAATTCCCAGTCTTTTTTTTTTGCGTTACGCCGGCCTCTCACTGTTGTGGCCTCTCCCGTTGCGGAGCACAGGTTCCGGACGCGCGGGCTCAGCGGCTCCGCGGCATGTGGGATCTTCCCGGACCGGGGCACGAACCCGCGTCCCCTGCATCGGCAGGCGGACTCTCAACCACTTCGCCACCAGGGAAGCCCGAATTCCCAGTCTTTGCATCCTCACTTGTAGGGGGAGAAGTACAGTGCTGGCTACCTTACAAGAATAGAGTGTTGTTTTGCAAGTTACAGTTTTTCAAGTACTACCCCCCAAAAAGTATAAAATGCCTGGAAGTAACAGAAAGTAAAGCTGGAAGGGGCAGAGGCAGACAGGGGCTCATTTTCAGTATTCTGCTTCGGAAATCAGAGGATGGAGGGTGTGTGGCCTTACCACCAACAGCAGATAGATGACGTAATATATTTTACTTTGTTCATCATTAGGTTTAGAGTTCTGAGAGTAAATTATTTTGATTGAGTTTTACAGTTTTTCTCCAATGACTGTGTGTCTGTCTCAGAATTGCTCCTTTGCTAGGATTTTTCAGAAATAGGCAATGTCTGCTTTGTTCCTCCGGGCATGGTCCTCTCCCCTTTTAGCAGGAGGATTTATCTCCCCAATCCGTTTTCCTACTGCCTCCCTTTTCTATCATTTCCATTCTGTCCTGTCACTTAAATTCTAGCCACGCCATTCCGGTTTGTGTGGTCTGTATGTCAGTGTGGTTTTGACATGCTCTCTAGTAATTCTCTCTGACTCTATTTTCTCTGCCAGTATTTCCAATATAATGTTAATCAGTTCTATTTTTTCTGATCAGCACGCTGAGCATACGGGACCAGAACAACGGATTAACTGGAGTTTTGATTGGAATGATGTGATTTGGGTTCTGTGGGTAAGTTTGTTCTGAATGAGTGGAGTACCGCACAGAGTTTTTGTTTTCCAATCTGTCTTCGGTCAGAAGACCCTGCTAGGTTCTTAGACCAAGGGTAAACAAGCCATCTTACAAAACGTGATGATTTTTCCGCACTAATGTTCATCTGCAATGTGCACTTTGCACAGTGTATTAGACACTCCGTGTTCAGGAGCTCAGCGGGCTCTCTTGTTACCAACCAAGGCTGAGCAGTTTCCCATTTCATGTCACACAAACGCTGTGCTCTTCACACAGGAGATGAGCTGCTACTTTTCTGTGTGTTTTGAATTTTTTACAAAAAGCCCAGTGCCGTTGTAACCTACTACCTCTGGCTACCTGGTAATTTGAGCTGCTGATAAGCCCCGCAATCTAATTGATATCCTTGGGAAAGGTTTGATTGCTGTGCTGTCGATGGAGAGCTGAACTGACCATCCGCTGCAGAGTTACAGTCTTGAAAGGGCACCCGTCAGTGTGGGTGAAGCATTCCAGAAATGTGTTCTCTCCTGTCATCCCCACAGGACCCGTGGACCTACGGGCCTGACTCATGCCAGTGATGGCTGTGACATTTATGGGCCAGGCTGCGTGTCTTTTATCGAGAGACAATTACTGGGGTAGCGCTGAGGCATGAGTGAGCCTCTGGGCGCAGGAGCTGTCACACCTACTGCTGGGGTGTGTGAATTAATGATCAGATGGATACAGCAGGTTGTACAACATTAACTTTAAATTGTCAGCTCCACTGCGAGTGTCCGACAGTCTTCCTTTTATACGCTTGCTTTCATTCTGGGTCTGAATTTAAAGAATAAACACTTGCTTCCTTGTTTTTAAGCCACTTAAGGAGTAGGAACAGGAATATTGGGAGTTCTTGTTCCCACGCTGGTAGCTTTGGTGATGGCACATACAGAACGTGATGGAATGTTCCTTGCCTCAACGTCCTCATGACTGAAACAGTAAAAGCCCCTGTTACCTCGCCGACCCCATGTCTCACTACCTAGTGCCTGTAGAATGTGATCTGTGTCAGCATTGTGAGTATTTAGATATGTAGCTCCATGTTTGGCTTGGTGCTAAAATAACTCGCTGAACGCCATTGTTAGATTTTTTTCTCATTTTTTAAACAATCAGCAATGTTTATTATTAGAAGGAAGTTGTGCAGGGCAAATATCTTCCTGGTGATGCTTATCTTCAGTAACACAGCAATAAGTGGAATATGTTTCGGTACCCTGGGCTGAAGGAATCCAAGGAGATTGAGCATGTAATAGTTGGAGAAGAATGACAGGCTGGTGGGCTACTTGGCTTCAGGGCTTCCTTGGAAGCCAGCAGGCTCTGTTAAACATCATGCAAAACTTCTGGCATTTTTAGCTTTAATGTTCTTGTGATGAATTAATGCATATTATAAAAGGCTCAGATTTTCCACTATTCCCAACAAAGATGTTTTTGGAAGAAAAGGTTGTGTTTCATTTTAACGTAGAATCTCAATCAGCCTGAAATGTTCATATTAAAGTCAAGGGAATGTATTAATAACTCTGAGAACGTTAATTAGTTTGGGGTTATCCATCTAATTCAGAATTTTGGCAATCAGATAAGCTGTGTTGGGTCCCCTTTTCCTTCCTCACCAGTATAATCCTCATACATACACCCACTAGCCAATATGCCTGTAGCCCTTCCTCTGCATTGCCTTTAGAATGAAAACAACTTCCCCAGCTAAAAGAGATGAATAATTAATTACTTAGTCCCACTGGGAGAAAATGACACATATGGCTGATTAGCGGGGGGCATTAAGAAAAAGAGCTGTGAAAGGGTGCCCTTTCTTCCCAAATGTTAAAGAACTCTATTTTTCTCTACACTTAGAATCAGAGTCTCAGCAGGTAATGATAGGAACAAAACCCATGATGGTATTAAATAGAAGGATGTCTAGAAAGGCATAGAGCAAAGCTCATTTTTAATTTACAGAACTGCAATGAGGATAACCATTGTTCTTAGGAATAATTAATTCTATACTCATTTGGATTTCTGTTCCCTGAATTAAGTTAACGTTACCAACCTCTGGGTCTATGCAAGAGGGTCTAGGATGAACTTGGCTACTATAAAGCCTGGACGTACGTCTAGCATGATCCCATGATACAGATCTCCAGGAACTCCAAAGTTGATTCCAAGGGATGGGTTACAATTCGTAAGTGTACCAAGCATTGTCCACAGTATGAAAAAAATCTTATTTCACTCACGTATGTACTCACGTTCAAATGCAAACAGGTGCTGTTGTGATCGATAAAATATGGAATTAATTCATTTTATCCCTAAATACAGGGTAGGTTTTTATTTGTTTTGTTTTGATGCATATTCTCAATCAAGACATCCTAAAAGTACAGCTCATGGGGTCCAAATTTTGTTTTTGCCATTTGGGAGGGTCCTCACATACCAGAAGATTGGGACCCACCGCTATATAAAGGATTTGGACCAAGCCTCCAGGTGGTAGAGCCCTGTACCTTGACAATCCAGAGTGAGATTTTCCCTGGAAGCGTCAGCTTCTTTCTGTTGAAGTGCATCTCTATTAGGCCATCGTGGTCCCTGATGCAAATAACACGTCGTATTTGCCTCTTGTAGAAGACACTATATTTCTAGCAGCTCAGAATAAGTCCATATGGATTATGTGACAGAAATTTTCGAACCCTGGAAAGGCTCTGGTGTCATTTGAAATCCTTCTCGCTCACTGAAAGTTACTCTAACTCAAGAATTTGATCTCTATTAAAACAGATACCCTTGGGAAAGACGAGCACTTCACATTTGTATCATTGTTTATTTCTCGGTGTCCACAGTGGGTTTTAGAACCTCGACATCTGAAGTGGAGGAATGATACCTGCCAAAAAGGGCAAAGAGAATAAGGGACTCTCAAACCTGTGAGGATAGTTCATTTGCTCCGAATTTTGGCCTCACATGTTGCTCTTCCATAAGTTAAGCCATCAGAATTTCTGAAGAAACATACGTTTGTATGTGAAAATAGAGTTTGTGGTGGGCATACAATGTGCATCATTCAACAATATGCTTTAGAGAACAGGACTTTGTTTTTTAAGTCTAGAAGAATCTCGTTTCATATCATCAGAGCATTTCTGTGTAAGGAAGATGTGCTGGAGTAATTCTCTAGTGATTTCTTTTGTTCCACCTGTAACTTTATCTCTAGAATTGATTTCCTCTGTGGTAGATAAAAATGGCTTACGTTTCTAGTGGAAGACATGTATGTGTTTACCGACACGCTAGCTCCATATAGATATATTTTTTTGGCATTCCTAGTAAGTTTCAAGGAGGTTACACTTGGCAGCAGTCTACATGGGGAATGTTGGCGGAAGTCCACCTGGGTTCCACCCTGGCTGGGGACAGCCTTTAGTGGAGGTGCTCTTGGCATTTGGGGTAAGGCAATACTTCGTTCTGCGGGACTGAATTGCACACTCCAGGATGTTTGGTGCACTGGCCACTAAATTCTAGAAGCAATTTGTGGTCATCTTGACGACCAAAAATGAAATACCACCCCTGCCCATTTCTGTACACCTCAGAGAAGAGTTCCACCCCTGCTTGAAAATCATAGTGTGGCCTCTTCTCCAAAGCAGAAACATGCTTGGAGGCATCTGGGCAAGTGATCATCCACAAAGCTGGACCACCTTCTTCCAGTGATTCCAGATTGGTCACTCTGTAACTCCTGTCCTGAAAGCCTCAGGTCTTCATTCATTGACTACCTTTAGTTTTAAAATGTGTGTGTAAGCTAGATGATGCTGGAGTGCTTTGCTTGGTTTTTAGTGAGGATTCACCAGCTGCCAAGACAGTGGGATGGGGATGCCGCTTAAGGTTATCCTGGGTGTCTCCATCTTGCAGTGACGTGTGTGTAGAACTGATTTCCCATCATTGAGGGCCTAAGAGATATATCAGTGAGAAGTGGTTCTCTTTTCTTTTCCTTTATTCCAACTTCCCAATCTGTCCAGCTGTACTTGGGCTTTCAAAGTGCCACTGATAAGCTGACAATTTTGTTTTAGGGGCTTGATAGCGAGAGGGAGATTAAATACTGCTAGCTGTGAGCCCTAACGCTGTCCCCTAGACAAATAAACAAGAGCACTTCTGAAGGGATGTAAAATGGTTTTCCAGGCTTAACTTCTATTAAACTTCTGGTTTAATAGAGCTTGTAAAAATATACTTGAATTGCTCTGTGGCATTTTTTGCATTGCAAAGATTCTCCTTCACACATTTTATGACTCCCTTGTTCTACAGGTAGTTGTTTATATTATGACAGATACCTCTAATTAGCTAAACAAGAAAAACCTACCAAATAACTCCCCACATGGAAATTAAACCTTCTGGACCAAGCTCTCAATGCCAACACTTTTTTTCTATGTTGTTTCTGATTCTCCATGTAAGTCCACGCACCTTTATAAATACACATAAGCAGCAACTATTTGAAACCTGGCTCATGTAGACACTGGGGTCCCTGATTCTGTGAATTCACACTGGGGATAGAAGATTGGAGATTCTAGGGCACAGCAAATATCCCTACAAAATCTGCTGGCAGATTGTAAAGGGGACCTCCAGGCCGCTGAGTCTTCTCTGAGAGGCCCACAGAAGGCTGTGGCTTGGAGCAGCCTTGTGAGAGAGTTACAGAGAACTCAAGAATTGAGAGACATGATTGCTGGTTGCCTGGAGTTTGATGTTGCCCAGATCAATGGGAGGAATGAGAGGCAGTAGGTGCTTCTATTCTTGTTCAGCTTCTGAAACTCAGAGTGTAATCACCTCCATTGATTTGAAGTTCAGCAAACAGTTCTTTTTTATTCTTTTTAAAAAAAATTTATTAATTTTATTTTTGGCTGCATTGGGTCTTCATTGCTGCGCGCGGAGGCTACTCTTTGTTGCAGTGTGCGGGCTTCTCATTGTGGTGGCTTCTCTTGTTGCGAGCATGGGCTCTAGGCGCACGGGCTTCAGTAGTTGTGGCACGCGGGCTCAGTAGTTGTGGCTCGCGGGCTCTAGAGCACAGGCTTGGTAGTTGTGGCGCACGGGCTTAGTTGCTCCGCGGCATGTGGGATCTTCCCGGACCAGGGCTCGAACCCGTGTCCCCTGCATTGGCAGGCGGATTCTTAACCACTGTGCCACCAGGGAAGCCCTCAGCCAACAGTTCTTGATCCCTACTTCCAAATTATCAGGGCTTACTCCTCTAGCGTTCCTTGCTGATCTCTTTCTAGGTGACAGTTATTCTCTGTCACATCCGTTCAGTCCTGCAGGCCAAGTCCTCAGCTCCTAGTCTTTTCTGTGTTCAGTAGAAGGAGTGACTGCAGAGCTTTGAAAGGAAGCTTTGCTATGGAATCTTCTGTTAAAATGCAGACATGGTAGATGCTGCCATCTACAAACATTTCACATTGGGCTGGATAGTCTGGCCTTAGAAACGCAGGATGTGTAATTTCATAAGAAAAAAACAGGAAATAGTGAAGATTTCTATTTGAATTATTAATATGTTTAGGGACTTGGGCTGGATAATTTCCAAGGCCCCCTCCAGGACTAAAGTTCTATGAGTCTAAATTAGATCCAGTCACTGGTCCTATAAGCAGTAATTACATTGAATATTTTCTCAGTTTTCCCCCATTTCTGGGTATTAATTTCCTGATCCTGAATACTGGGTTCATGCATGTAGTAGTTCAATCACGTTCGCTAACTGAATTTGTTTCTGAAATTACTAATCTGCTCACGTTGCATTTTTGGGTTCAATGGTCAGAGCTTCACATAAGCTGATTTTGAGATGACTTTGATTTTCAGACTCAAAAAGAAACAAAAAGAGGCAACAGGGCATCCAACTGATATGCAGCTGTTCCTAGTGGCGAGAGAGGAGGGTGCAAAAGGCCCCTGAGAAGGAAGTGGTATTGAGGAAGACAGTCTTGACCTATGTATCTGGGTTAATTTCTTTTCTCATTGTAACTTCTTATTTGAATACGTATTTCTTGTTTCTCTCTTTCTCTCTCTCTCTCTATACACACACATGCACATTTATATAAATATTTATATATAAACAGAATATATGTATATATGAATTTATTATATTCTTTAGTTTATATATGATTCATTCTCTGTGTAAAAAGAATAGATATGTATATGTCTACATCCATACATCTTTATTTACATACATATTATTATATATCAGTATCCTCTATACAATACATATATTATTTAATAATAATACATATGGAGAATTAATATATGTTAAAAATATGTTAATATATATAATAACTTCTATATGTGAGTAGAAAATTCTCATGTCATTAGGTATATTTATCTACAGATACAGGCCTTTTTGTTTTTTTTTCGGTACGCGGGTCTCTCACTGTTGTGGCCTCTCCCGTTGTGGAGCGCAGGCTCAGCGGCCATGGCTCACGGGCCCAGCCGCTCCGCGGCATGTGGGATCCTCCCGGACCGGGGCACGAACCCGTGTCCCCTGCATCGGCAGGCGGACTCTCAACCACTGCGCCACCAGGGAAGCCCCAGGCCTTCTCATCTTAAGAATGCCAAGGGTTGTGTTTCATTCCTTTTCCCTGAGCATGAAAGGGTCTCCCTGAATACTGCCCTTGCTCTTCATATCCATGGAAGTTGAGCACTGAATCATTTGTTGCTGCCAGGCTAATGTTGACTTCACTTCTTTTTAACCTACTGGCATTTCCTAATTGTGCCATCATTTTCTAATTTCCTGTGTTGTTGTGTGCATGTTTAATTTTTAATGTGAGTCTCTCTGTGATCTGACTGCTGAGTTTCTTTCCAGTCCCAGACCCTAATCCTACCTCTTTTCCCCTCTATCTCTGAGCCCCAAGGTCTAGCCATTTCCAAACATGTAGTGTTTCTCTTATGTTTTCATAGGTTCTTTCTTTCTTGTTTCTCCTGTGTCAGTTAACCACCTGCCTGAATTTACATACTCCCCTCTCACTGCTTCACAAGATCCAGATCAAGTGTCCCCTCCTCCCAGAAATAAGTTGTAAGTTTTCTTACCTCCCGGAGAGATGAGCACACCCTTGTTGGTGCTAATGTTGTCCATTGTACACGAGTCCATTATAACACTTTCAGGCTACTTCTCTTCTCTGTTGAGCTTCTCTCCCTTTCTAGACTGACCAAGCTTTATTCACTATTGTCCCTATGTGTGTCTCTACTTGGGTCACCTGTGGCACATAGTAGCTGTGTTTTAAAGCAAAGTGACTAGGGAAGAGACCAGCATTTCCATTGGTGGTTCCAGTGTCAGTGTTGAAGGACATTATTATTTAACTTTTATGAAAAAACTCACTAATGACTATGACTTTCAGTCAACCTGGCAAGAATCCCTAAAGTTCGCATCAGAGTAAATTATTATGCTGACAAGCAGTTTAGGATATGCTGTGGGCTTATAAGAAAGATTTTATATCTGTGCTATAAAACTAATATAACATTGCTTTTCTATGACCATAACTGTTTTGTATCAGATTTCATAATTTAGTAAGGATGGCTTTGACTTTTAGACCCAGTGGTAAATCTAAAAAGAAAATCCTGGTTTGAAGTGGTCCTGATATTTTGCTAAAAATCTCATTTCTAGAATTTTCTTCTGTTGAACTGAGACCATTAAGAAAGTGAAATCTTAATGTTCAGTTATGAATTAGAAAAAGTCAAACTAACTAACTAAAAGCCAGCTGTACATTCCATTGTGACAGGCAGGTCAGCTGCTGTTGGGGAGACAAGTCTAGAACTCAATACTTTTTGATTCCAGGATCATTTCCTCACTAATAAAATATTGATTCTATCATCTAGGTATATACCATCAAGTGTAAAGATAAAATATCAAAAGTGTTGCAGGTGATAAATACCCTCTTTAAGTAATGATCCCTCTTTCAGCCTGACAGAGAGATAAAAGGGAAAAGATGCTAAGATAACAGTTAATAACAGCTGGTATCTGTTGAGTTCCTTTATGTGCCAGATAGCATAATATGTATCATACAGGTATCAATTAAATAGATTTTTACAGAGCCCTAAAAAATAGGTGGTATCATTCCCATTTGATTCATGAACATTCCCATTTGAGGCTTAGAGCTATTAAGTTACAAATAGCCAGAAGCAGCAGGGTCAAGAATGGGACCAAGTTACGGAGTGCTAAGTCCTTGACCTTGACCACCATGTTATGCTTCCTCTTGGGACTGGAGAATTTCCAAGTGGCATCTTGGTACTAGTAAGTGTTAACGATATCCTAAGCATATCTGGAGACGAGAGGCCAATGGAAGTCCCCCTTACTTCTTGAGTAAGAGAAGACTTGACTTAGCAATGGACTAGAAAGTAAACTATGTGAACTCGCCTTCTGGGAGTCTGGCTTGATCTCAGGCAACTCACAGCTTCAGAGCTCCAAAAGGTCATCCCGAACACGAGTTGCATAGAACACAGAGTAGACTGTGGGCAGAGAAAGTCCTGGCCTTTCTCCTAGAACTAAATACCTAAAAGGTCATGCTTTTTTTTTTTTAAGATTTCACATATAATGTACAACATGGTGACTACAGTTGATAATACCGTATAGTATAATTGAAATTTGCAAAGATAGTAGAACTTAAGTGTTTTCACCAAAAAAAAAAAAAAAAGGTAAATATGTGAGGTCATGGATGTGTTAATTATCTCAATGGGGGGAATCCTTTCACAACGTATATGTGTATAAAATCATCACATTGTGCACTTTAAATATCCTACAATTTTATTTGTCAACTATACCTCAATAAAGCTGGGGGGAAGAAAGGCCATGTCAACCATATTCTTCTCAGCAGAGCCCCAGGCTGCCACCCCTAAAACGTATCCCTTAGTAAAATATACTTTGTAAAATACATATGCATGCTGAAGTAAATTAATATGCCAACATTTAACATGCTTTCTCTGGCATTCACCTCAAAATTCCAGCAAATGATTGCCTGTTTATTTCCTTACTGGATGGAAAACCTGCTTTTTTGTTCCTCTAGTTACATAGGCTTTTGAGTCGAAATTGCTCAGCATCCTTTAAAGTCTGCAAAGCACCATGAAAAATCATTGAAATGCAAAGCACTAAAATATGTAAATTGTTGCTATTGTTCTTAAGTGCTTCTTCACATAGGATGTGATCATTTCAAAGACAAAGTAAGATTTCTTTCATGTCAACAGTGATTATGTTTACTGTATGGGATTAGCCTTCTAGGTACGAGCATTATTAGTTTTGTAAAGTTTAAAAAAAAGTTGTTTTAAACTTCTGGAATTTCTATTCCATTTCATTCACCTCTTCTTTTGGTCTTCCTGCCTTCTTTTTTTCCCTGTATTTTTGACGAAAATTATCAGTTTGGAGGCAGTTGCCAAGGCATGCAATAGTAGTAAAATTGTCAGTAAGTAATTTTATATTAGACACTAGTTTATAGACTCTGATTTTTAAAAACGGTTTAATTTTCCTTTAGTGTAAATATAGCAACAAATATTGATTGAGGGGACATGCACTCTGCTATGTATTATGTAAGCAAAGAGCTTAAAAGTTAATTCTTTAATGTAGACAGGTTATAAACTAGTACAAAGAGGCACATCTTCAATTTGCAGGAAGGTTATTTTTCTGACCTCGAGGTCGTGCTTAAGACAGTTCAGTCTTCTTTTTCCTATCCTTCCCCAGCTACACTTATTAAAGACAAAATTTTATTGCTTTAATGGTCAAACAATGACTTATGTGAGGTAAGTCTTTAGAAATTAGTTAACAGTCTAATGCAGTTCTACAATCCTAGAGACTTCAAAGCAGGAAAAGTTTGTTGATGGTGTATTTTGGTGTCTGCTTTTGGAAGCATAACGACTGTTCTCTCAGGAATCTTTCGGTCGGAGTTTCGACTGATGATGTGAGTAGATAAATGCTTCTTGACCTGTGGTCAGTGTAACAGCAAGGCTCAAGGGATAGGGGCTATCTGCCCAGAATGGAGCTGTAAGCATGGATGAAGAAGGTCCTGGAAAAACACACAGGTGAAGAAAAACCTACCAAGAGCAGAGTGGAATTTATGGACTGGCAGGGAATTTAAAAATAAAAGGTTATGCTTGACTTAGCTGTCACCTTTAAGCAAAGAAAACAAGATTTTAAAAAAATTATGCAAAGGCAAAAATGACCTAACCAGCATTTATGGATAAATCCATATTATTGTTCTAAGTCAGGTCCTGATGTGCTGGTAGACAGATCAAATGCAGATCAATTGACTTGTTGCATGATTGGCGACCATGCTAATTGTGATTCATAACTGTCAACCACTATTTGTGGTATTTGAGAGCAATTCTGATCATAGGTAATTATGGTAGCTTGCCCCTGTGCCAAGCAGACATTGCATAAACCCTTCCACTGAGGTAAGACTGACAAGCTGTGAGTAATAGACTGCACCTTGGAAATGATTTATATTTGAGGCCCGGTTAGCTGAAGTGCTTTATACTTTTCATTTCTCAGTAACTTGACTGGAACTAAGGCAGTCAGTTATTTCCCAATTTCTCCATTTTCATGATCGGATAATCAATAAAGTGCAACTATTAATTTAGAGTCACTCTGATATACTAGGACTAGACAGTTTAACTATGATATTGATTACTTCTGTAATTTACCACTGAACGTAAATGCCAACATGATCCAGACACTTTGAAGGTCATTAGAAACAGGTTGCTTCTTAGTGATCAAGTTCACTTACTGGGAAGCACAAAGGCTTTGTTATAATCAGTTGGACTCCTTGATTCTTCATGAGGCACGGGGCCAAAAGGAGCACAATTTCACCAATCATACATCACGTGGCACGGCCTAAAATAGAAGGGCAAACTTTAGAGGTGTTCTTTTTCTTTATGGATAGAGCTCTCAGAATGAGGTCCAGGAATGATTCTAGGCCACTGTCCTCCCATATCGCAGGATCTTGGGCAGCCCCCAGTATTATCCTGCACCCGATCATTCTTGGAGAGGTTTTCCTTCACAACCAGATGTCATTCAAGAAGTGTTCAAATAAACAAAATTTTCTCTGCGATACCAGTTTCAAGTGTAGCCCGCAAAGATATCCTGGATCCTATTTTCTCCAAACTCCCATCATTGCCCATAGGATGTCTCAGATGAGACAGCTTGTGATTTCTCTTTTTTCTTTTGACAAATTAAAAATCTGTCAAACAGAATACATGAACTTGGTAAATTATCAAACTTCTCCTAGTATCATGTAAGTATGTTAACATTCTTGCTGACCACATGCTTTTTCCCCAAGAAGATTTGAGATTTGGGAATACTTGTCCGAGTTTTCGTCTCCTTTATCCTTCCTTTCTGGGCCGTCTCGGGATCCTGCAAGACTGTAGCTCATCCCATGAACAGCTACCACATTCATTCTAAGCGGCCTCCTCACATAGAATGGCAGGAACCACTGGCCATACCATTGTTTTAATAGGGTTGGTGCACTGCATCGTAGGTGGTATCTCCTGATCCCTTTGGAATTATCTCAATAGTTTCCTCCCTGGCCACCTAATCACTTAAAGCCCAGTGAGCCTGTTTTGTCTTTTTCAAACATATCAGCTTCTCATTTGGTTTTTAGTCCAAAATTTCCAAGCTTTAATGCATAGCAGACCCTTTGGCTACAGATATTCTCCCTCTTCTCAACAAATCAGAGCCCTTTGATGTTACAGAACGCTACCTTTGTTATATGAAACAATAAACTGCTCTTTTGAGATGTTATGTGTTTATAATATTTTGTTATATTTGATTTTGCCTAGTTTTTAACATGCCTTTTTAATAATTTCTTATGTGCTTTAGTTTTAACAATGAACCTTGCTATCTCTGAACGCTTTTTTAAGACTACAGTGTAGGGTTTGGTTCATATCTACTGGGAGAAATTAATTAGTGCCACTGATGAACCAACAAAATGTGAGACTCTCTGGGACACACACACACAGACACACACACACACACGAAGCCAGCTATAACCAGGTTAATGACAAATTTATGTTAATAGCCATTGTGTGGGGTTAATTATAGAAGGGGTACATGATCAAGGCGAAAGACAAAAGGAGGAAAATAGTATAATCCTGGAAGACTAGAAATAAGTCATTTGGGAAAAGTTAATAGAAGATAAAAATGAATAATAAGCATATGTTTTCATAAGTCCATTTAGATGTAGCTAGATGTCTATGTAGTTGGAATAGATCCATGTTTTTATAGGCCATTTGACTATTATCTGTTTTATGAAGCTATATAAAAATAAAGATATATAGTATCTTTCCATCACAAAGTTTGTATGTTCTCTGGAGGGACAACTTACTTAAAGTATTAGAAACCTCCATGCTTACAAATACATACAACCATTTATCACAGTTGATGAAGATGCATTGAAACGCTGTTGAACATATTTTAAAAGTTTTCAAATAAGATGTACGGGGATGTAAATGTTATTTCCCTGAAATTAATATAAGTTCTTTAGATTGTAAACTTTTTAAGAAAGTGAGATAATTATAGCATACATTTCCACTCAGATTTCTTCAAGAGGATAGAATTATATTAAGATGACAAAACTTTAACACTAAATTAATATATGCCTCAGGTTACATGCATCCCTCTTAGTGCAGGTTAATCTTTAGGGGGCAATTATGGTCCCATTTAACAAAAATTCACAATGGTGAATTATATGTCACCCTAGAGAGACGGAGATACAGCACAATTAATGAATCCCAGAGGTGTCTTATCTGATTTCAGTGCCGACCTCATAAATGTAAAATCATTGCTCTTATCCCTGTTGAGAGAACTTTCAGTTCACGGAACAGGCCTGTGCCTTCACAAATAACATGGTACTGTTCTCAAGTTGTATCATTTTTCCTGGAAGCTAACTTTTTGTTATGATAGAGAAAATTCAGCATTTGTAAAACTCAGCCTCTTAGCTCAAACACGACCCTATCGCCTACGTGTGAGTGCAACATCAGCTCGGTGACAAATGAGCCATTAGTAACTGCCACACAGACACCTGCCATGGACCTTTGATACCTCACTCAAGCTGTACTGTGGGTGTCCTAAGGTTTTTGTGCGGTCTGGCGTTAAGAGAGAAGAAGCTGTGTTCTAAGTTACTTAGGTTATAGTGCAGGATTTCTGCTCCTATCCAACTCTTAAATTTGTAAGAACTGCTTGCAGACCATCATTCAGCAAAAGGAGTGGACCATTAGAATCAAGCTTTTTTTTTTTTTCAGTGAAATTAAAAAATTAAAGGAGATTTGCTGAAATATACTGAGTACTTAGAGATCTGATTGGGCTGTGGTACAGTTCATAATGGATTTTGCATGTATACCTTGGAGGGCGATCTGAAACTTTTTCTTTGTTAAAGAGTGAAGTTACTCAATTTCATTAAGTTATTTTTATAGGAT
Source organism: Physeter macrocephalus (assembly GCF_002837175.3). Lineage (NCBI taxonomy): Eukaryota > Metazoa > Chordata > Mammalia > Artiodactyla > Physeteridae > Physeter > Physeter macrocephalus. Next base: position 65,345,658 of record NC_041226.1, read on the forward strand.
ATTACATTATGTCCAAGGAAAATCATTTTAAATGAACTTGAGTTTGAGGAAGGAGAAGGAAAAATGATGCAAAGAGATGTAAGCATTTTCATCATCAAATCACCGTTAAAAATATTGAGGTGTTTGCCATAAGTATTATTACAAAATAAACACTGTTTTGGGACATTTTGTTGACACAGTCCTGTAAAATAGTGTTTGTTGAAACTGGTTTCATTCTGATGAAGCTAAACCACACACATTTAATTATCTCCTTAAGCTTAGCTGAAGATCAGACAAATCTAATTGTTACTGGTGGCAAAAGCATCAGCTCCATTTGGGTCACTCATTTCAGCTTGGTGGACACCCATGACGGATGCAAAAACAAACCCCAGTGTGCTAGGATGCACTACTTTTTTCCTCAGTGGTGGAGACATTGGGGTCATTCTGCAGTGACTTGGGCTAAGTTCCCTGGAACTAGTGTTGATATCGTTTCTTGAACGTTAATCCTCAGTGACATAACTGTTACTTTTTTAATAAGCAGTATGCTAAGCATTATACTACTGGGAAGCTACTGTCTGAAAAGAGATGCGCTGTAATGAAGGTACTCCTTTTGGAGATAATTTTGCTGCTTATCAGAGAAACAGCAGCTGTATTTTGGACTCAGAGTTTCTATTTAATGCACCATGAAAAAGCAACAAGTGCTCCACCAGAATATTATATTCTGTTGAAAGAAGTAAAGCAAAATGAGCTGCGGTTCTATACCAAGGCATCTTAAAACAGTGGGGGGAAAATTAACTTGGGAGTATAATTTTTTCAGTGTTCTGAGTCACTTTTTTTTTTTTTTTTTAGTGTGTACTTAGTGAATATTGCCTCAGAGTAAAAATATTTTTGGAATCCTTATCAGTCAGAAAAATGTCTTCCAATCAAAGTTTGTTGGAACCTGTAGCTAAAATAATGCCATTTTACTCGTCTGTGGAATGGCTGTTGAGGCTTTATTTTTACAAGCAAATGGCAAATGCTTGCTCCAATGTATAGCTGATGCAAATTAAGTGTATACTCTATTTCATAAATGAAGGAAGAATTATTGGAAACACTCTTTCCCTGATCACTAAAAACTGATTACCATCAAAGAAGGGCCTGATTACTAACCACCAGCTTAGTGTTTAGCTGGAACATCTGGCCGCCTCAGAGGGGAAAATTTGCTGAGCTTAAAAACTGTTTATTCCAGCTTTCAATTCATGCATGTATAGAACACAGATGAGGAAACATCTGATGTCCTTCGGATTTCTGTTGTTAAACAAATGTAACTCATCTTCAAGGGAAAATTTAGTAAACTTCTTTTCTCACTGATTTGGCTTCTTAAGCTCTTGAGTAACAAGGACTAGAGGAAAAAAAAAAAAACATAAGAAAACTAAGGGTGATTAGAGTCCTTGAAAGTATCTGAAGGATAGTTTTGACTTTACATTTCTTCATGTACACTTTGATCTAGGTGGACTTTTGTCATTGTAATTCAACTTACTGCGTTGAGTGACTACCACGTTCAAGGTACAGAACTGAGTACTTGGTGGAGACCATGAGCTCAGGACCTGCCAGTGCCTTGACTGCAACACTGTTGCTCTGCCCTATGCCCTGTCCATGGCACAGGTCTTCCCACCCCTAGTGCTTGGATAACTATTACTAACCTGCAAAGCAAATGAATCTGCTTAAGTGTCATTTTCCCTGAGAATCCTTCCTTGACCATTTAAGATTAGGTCCTTAAAGCCGTAAGTTTATCTGTTCCGTAGCATGTAGAGTTGTCATCATGATTTCTTGTCTACTTACCAATCCTCCCTCCCCAAGCCTGTACACATGATTCAGTGACTATGTTTTCATTCACCATTGTATTCTAGGCACCAGAAGTAAGCCTGACACATGCCAGCCACTCAGTAAATATTGATTGAGTGAATGAATCAGATACCTCCTCTTCCTCAATGCAGTTTAAATCTAGGGAACAAGGCATGTGTAAAAATGGTAACGAGGCAAAGCAGAGTAAGGGAAGTGCTGAAAGAGTGATACAATCAAAGGAGTGGTTATGGCAAGTTTCTTTCAAAAAAGAATGCTCTTTTACCAGACTCTTACCAGGGTAGCAGCTTCATGGATTACTTTCTCCCACTGTCAAAGCGGGATTTCCTAGGGGCAAAACAGGAATAAAGACGCAGACGTAGAGAATGAACTTGAGGACATAGGGAGGGGGAAGGGTAAGCTGTGACGAAGTGAGAGAGTGGCATGGACATATATACATTACCAAACGTAAAACAGATAGCTAGTGGGAAGCAGCTGCATAGCACAGGGAGATCAGCTGGGTGCTTTGTGACCACCTAGAGGGGTGGGATAGGGAGGCTGGGAGGGAGATGCAAGAGGGAAGAGATATGGGGACATATGTATACGTATAACTGATTCACTTTGTTGTAAAGCAGAAACTAACACAACAATGTAAAGCAATTATACTCCAATAAAGATGTTAAACACACAAAAATTAACCCAACAAAGTGGGATTTAAACCCTAATTTCCAAAAACATAGTAACTAGCTAAAATTAGCGTGGATTTAATGCTTTGGGTCAACTTAAAGTGACGTGTGAACATCGGCAAAAAAAAAAAAAGTTTGTAAATCTCACTGGGAATTATTCATTGGCTCATTCCATTACAATCTTTTTCTCAGGGATAAGGTTTTCTAAGTCAATATTTTCCGAAAAGCGTGCCCTTTTGTCTTCCACTAAATATGGTAGTTTGTTTCTTCAATGACCACGTGAGAACAGAAAGAAAATTTCTTCTCAGAGAAGGCAGAGCAGAGGAATATATATTTCTTGCCAGAGGTTATCACAGTTTAATAGTATGAAGGAATGTAGACGTCTATAAACAGAACGTGCTATGCTTTCTGAAGTTGACACCATTTATTTAGTCTTATTAAACAGCTGGTAAGATGATCCAGGTTGTAGAGAAACACAAGCTGTGAGTGGCTGCTTCCTGCAGCAAATAAGAGCCCTGGAAAGCTGCAGAGGTTTCTGGGAGGAGAGATGCTCAGTCAGCAGTCAGGGAGGGACCCCTCCCCCGCTGCTTCCTGCTCCCATGCCTACTGGCACTGCTTCCTCCTCTCCCTCACCTTCACCTGATACCTGCTTGCCGGCCCATTCCCTCACCCTTACCCCTTCCACACGTTTTAATTAACATTTTTCTCTTGTATTATGCTCTTGCTTTTATGCTATAGTTATCTTAGGGGTGGTTTGGCACCTCCACCAGATGGGAATTAAGTCAGTATTTTCCACCATTGCCGGGCATCAGCATGACGTGGGAAGCCTTTTACAACCAAGGATGCTTAACCTCTACCCTAGCCTTTCTGGGGCTTAGATTTCTGTGTTTATTCAACAAGTAGCTGAGAACAACTTAGTTGTTGAAGGAGGGCATGGTCGATCGTTCTGAGGGATATCCTGAGCTGCGTGCTAAAACCAAGACAACCCTGAGCAAATTGGGACAGTTGGTCGCCTTATTTAGTGGCAAATATCAGAACCAAAACGAAATCCATCTATCTAATTTCTTTCAATCCTAATTATTCTTTAAAAAAAAACAAAAAACTACACCTTTATGGGTATAAAATAAACAGATATATTATCTTTTTGATTGTTCAGATATGCCTCAGTTATGCCATGGGTAAATACGTATAATAGCAACCATCTTATAACGATTTTAGAATTACATGAGATAAAATATGTAAAGCACTTAGTATAGTGCCTAATACTAAGTGCTTAATAAACATTAGCTATTAATTCACTTTCTGTGCACCCAAATGTATATCCTTCTTGGTTTCTTGAAACACTAATCTTTGGTGAAGGAGGTTTTTCACCGGTCTTCTAAGCTAGCAACCAGTCTGATACATGCCACCATTTCTTTGAGCTGAGACATTTAATACCATCTCCTCCAAAGCTGGGCCCCGCTAGCTAGTGTGCTAAGGCAATCTGTCCTCCCTCCACTCAGAGAGGCTGCTCCTGGAGAGACGTGCCAGCTCAGCAGTTTCGTGGAGGCTTAGAGGTGCGACCCAGCAAAATGCATATAGAAGCCAGTACTATGGCACCGGCATTTGAGAAAAGAAAGAGCTTTATTGTGAGGCCCACCAGCAAGGAGACTGGAAACAGGGCTCATACCTGTCTACCTGATCCAGGGTTTAGGGTGAAATTTAAGGGGGAGGAGAAAATCAAACTTGGAAGCTGATTGGCTAGTCTCCAATCAGCCCATATAAGGTACACCTGCTGCTGGAAGCCAGGCTTTCCTCATGGAAGGGCTTCTCGCTTTGTCAAGAGCTCTGGTAGCAACATTTCTATTCTTTGAGTTCCATAGACTGAAGATTCTCGGTCCTGAGGTCCTCCTGGAGACACGGCTTCCCATCATGCGTACGCACAGTGCTGTCTTTGCAAAATAACTCCAGGTTTGATTAATTAGCCTCCTGTTTGAGCATGCCAAACCCGGGTTAAGCCGGTGCTGTTTCAGTTTCCCCAACTTTTTCCACAACGTGGCTGTAAGAAGACTCTGAAGACATTCTGCCGAAGGTAAGAGCAGAAGTTTGGGCTGAAGGGAGGCCAGGAGTAGCAAACATTGGTGGTGGTGCTGAAGGCCACGGGCTGTCTGAGGCCTTGGGCTGAAGGGATTCTACCTGGAAATTGCCTAGACATCTAGATTGGGTGTGTGTGACCTTTGCTGGCAAGGTGAAATGTTTTGGCCATCTCCCAGGAACATTAAACCCCAACAGGCTCAGAAACAAAGTGAGGCCTTGGGCGTTTCAACCTATATACTCTGAATTTCTCTCTCAAATTCAGCTCTGAGTCTCAGACAGCCTCCCCACGTCACTTTCTTCAAAGTGATAGTCTTCTTTTCCACCCTCTTCCTCATCGGGTACGTTTTTCAAGGTGTTGAGAGAGAGGACGCCTGGACTCCCATAGGCCGCCCTGCAATAGGCAAGCCTGCCCTCAGCACATGGGGGGGAAACTACTAGGAAACTCTGACCAAACTGGGTACAGTCTTGGAACTGCTGGGACAGATTCTTTGGCAGCTGGGTGGCATGAGTGACTTTTAGGATATAGGTCTTGACGATCATGTCTAGTGGAAAGCTTTCAGTGTTCCCTGAGTGAACCCTCACATCCAAGCTAGTCATTGTTGAGACTCTCCTTTTTTCCTCCGTGGCTTCTCCACGGAATTCTTACAGCCAAGTTGTGGATAGTTACTACAGCATTGGCTTCCTTCTTTCCAGAAACCAAACTAGGAGATGAAACTGGTTCCTAAATCCCAGGGCTCTTGCTTTCTCTCTCATGCCTCTTAAGGCTGCTTTGATTTCTCTCTTCTTTTTTGGGAGGGAGTGAGGGAAGACCACTTTCTAGTGATCTGCAGTCTGTAGACTGTTCCTAGCTCTTGGGTTTGAAACCTGGGCCGTTGGCTAAGCCTTTCGCCTGGGGGCGGCCTGCTCACGAGCTGTCTCCAAACGTCTATCCTGAGAGGGGCAGGCTAATCCCTTAGAACCAGCTCTAAGGTGGAGAATATTTGGGGGAGGCAAGCCACTAGTGTGCTCAGGTGCTTCCTGTAAAGGAACAAAGCGTGCTCTGAGCCACAGATTGGCAAACCCTGGTGCTTCCCTTTTTCTCTCACGATCTCAAGGGTTTTCCAGGTGCAGCCAACATTGCTGCATCCCACAGACTTCAAGTTGCTGATAAGACTGCTGGTTGATATCAGGCCAATCCATGAAGGCTGGGAAGGGGCAGCAGGGATTCACTAAGGCAGTTGTTCCAGGCTCTTCCATTGTTTTGCTGGCCAAGAAATAAACTATTTTGAGCCCTACGATAGAGGAAACCCAGTCAGCCAACTGCAAAGCTCAGACTTCACTAAGGGCTTGTTTTTCTTCAGGGGATGGACTCCCAGATGGCGAACTCTTGGCCGTCCTACCTCAGTTCTGCCTTGCACTGTGTTTACCACCTTTCCTCAGGTCAAGAGTGGGCAAGTACCAGGAGTGGGTTCACAATATATGACCTTGACTGGTGTTTCTAAGTTATTTTGCAGAATAAGAATCTGCATAAGAGTTGTGAAAGTATGGTTCAGAGGTAAGACCTTCAGAAAAGCCCGTCTCCCCTGAGTCACAGCCTAACAGTGATCTCGACTTCCACCATTTTGCTCCTCCTTTGGCCACTCCCGAGGTTTTCCGCCTTATGAAGGGGAACTCCTGCCCAGGCTCCCCCCACCATCCTCCTCCAGCCACGGATCTAGCCCTTGCTTCTCCACACTCTTCATGGCAGGAGAGGGATTCTTCTTGCCTTCTTTCTGGATTCTTCTGTGGATTCTGATGATTTCTTAGTAGATATCTGTTCCAAGACCCAGCGATTGCTATTTGAAATTTCCTTGCAGAAGTCAGCTTTCCAACTTCTTTGTCTAGTTTCTCTCAGCACTTCAGCTTAAGGTGATTATTAGACAAAGACCCATTTCTTCTGGGAAATAAATCCTTTCCACCCACATACTTTCTTGGTCAAACAAGGCTACAGTCCTATTTGACACTTAAGCAGCTCTCATCATGAGGACGGTTTACAGTTTGCTGACCAATTCAAACACAAAAGGAAAGGTAGAGAAGGAAGTACCTTATAACCTCATTCCACTGCTCCTTGTTATCTTATCCCCCCAGTCTCTGAATCCGATTTTGGTCACCAAGGTCTTTGATCATCCTGCCTCTTTTGTGCTAAACATAATTTGTACATATACCAAAGGATTGTTGGCATTTACCCTGCGCAGGATAACTAAACAAGTAATCTGTAAATGCAAGTTGTTTTAGCCTCTTTGATAGAGATTAAGCAGCATACAAGGTCATGCAGTAAGTCAGTGAACTGACTGGAAATAGAACCCAAGATGACTGACTCCCAGGTCTGTGCTTTGCACTAGATCATGCTTCCATCCTCGGTGAAAGGCTTCCCACGGCAGGAAGAACCAGAGAGCAAGCCTCTAAATTATACATGACTGTTTGACTCATTTTCCCTCCGTGGCTAATTGAAGATGCCGGGCAGTGCTGCTTTTTTGGCTTCGCCTCTCATATCACCTCATTTGTCTCACGAGCAATGGGGAGCACACATTGCGATTTTGTTTCATTAAGGGCCGGACGGAACTCGGTAGGCTTTGGCGGGGGGGTCTCAGGATTACAGGTTTGGTGTCTTGGTTCACACTTAGGTATGCAGTTCGTTGTTTGTTTGGTTACCCTTTAGACTAAAATAAAGAAACACGTAACTTTTAAAAGTCAGCCACAGGGCTTCCCTGGTGGCGCAGTGGTTGAGAGTCCGCCTGCCGATGCAGGGGACGCGGGTTCGTGCCCCGGTCCGGGAAGATCCCACGTGCCGCGCAGCGGCTGGGCCCGTGAGCCATGGCCGCTGAGCCTGCGCGTCCGGAGCCTGTGCTCCGCAACGGGAGAGGCCACAACAGTGAGAGGCCCGCGTACCGCAAAAAAAAAAAAAAAAAAAAATAAGTCAGCCACGTGAGGTGTGTAGTTGATAGGACAGGAATGTGGGTGACTGAAAAAGAAACCATCAAAATCTTCAACTGCCAAAGCAGGAAACTGTAAGAGTTCCCTACCCTTATGAATTTTAAGCGTGGGAGGTATCACACTTGGATTAGGTTTGACAATAGAAGTTCAGAGTTTATTGTACCCTGTTTAGTCTAATAAAGATTAGGACTCTGGAGGGAGAGTCGACCCAAGTTGCCCAAACCGCAGTTCTGCGTGGTCCCTCACAAATGATACTTTGGAGAGAGAATTTATACCATATCTGACAGTATGCTTTTGGGTATAGTCCTCATTGCATTTCCTTTTACACAGTATTTGTTGAGTGGTCTTTGAGAGCTAAGCACCAAAACTTTTGATAAAGTATTACTAATGATAAAAAGTAATGACATCCAATATTAAGACATAGTATGAGTGTGTTTCGTGTTTGGTAATTGCAATCATTGTTGCTTTTGTTGTGGTCTCCCATTTACAATGCTTGGTGTCAGTTTATTTATGTCTTGTAAAAATAAAATACAGTGTGTGTGAAAAAAAAAAGTAATGACATCAACCTACGCTAGATAACTGTAGGATGATTCCTTAGTTCTGTGTCCCTTTTGTTCTTATTTACAAAGATATCTGCATTGCTTAGGTTTAGGGCTTTCTCAATGTGTTCAGATTTGCAACAGCACAAGCCTATATCGCCTACTTCCCTCCAAGTCTGGGTAGACACTCCTGTAATCTTCTATGTGGAAAAAACCAAAGACAAAACAAGCAGAGTGTTGTCATAATGGATGGTGGGTGTGGAGGAGGAGTAATGGAATTTCAGGATGTTGGATCGACCCTGGCTTTGCCAGTCACATCCTGCCTCTCACTCTTACGTGAGGACATCTCCTAAGAAGCTGAGGGGCAGATGCCCTTTCACAGCATCATTCTGAGGGGCAGTATGATCCCACCCGGAAGCTGGAGTTCTTAACTGTCTCCCTCATCCTTTTTTATTATGACATGTTGCCTTTAGGAATGACTAGAGCCCTAGGAGAAGAAGGAGTCATGTCAAGTATCAGAATCCCTTCTATTCAGAGGTTGTATTCTCTACTGCTTACATGGTGGGACATCTTTCCTTTATTATCTTCCATGACAGGGAATCTCCTGGCAGTCCACTGGTTAGGACTCGGCGCTTTCACTGCCAAGGGCCTGGGTTCAATCCCTGGTCGGGAAATTACGATCTCACAAGCCTCGTGGTGCAGCCAGAAAATGATAATAATGATAATAATGATATCTCCCATGACACTTAGGACACTGCCTATCCTTGCAAAGAAAGCACTTTTACAAAGAATTTAGCCAACGAAACAAGTAGAGAATAAGAAATGGAGAGAGTTTCAAGAGAGAGTATTAAAGTTTGCATATTTATTGAGCTTATATATATACAGTTCAGCTTCTTCATTTAGCTTCTATCCTGCAAGAAATTCCCAAATAGACTCAAAATAGTCCATTCCTTATCTTCATGCCTAATTCCCATGTCTTATTTACTGCTGTCTGACTGTAGGAATTCCCTGCTTCTGTGAACTCACCTCTCTGCCAAACTCCTTGCCTAATCAGAAGTTGGAGCAGCCTTCTCTCCCATGGTTTTCTCACCTACTTTTCAGTCACTCGGTCTATGCCCTTTGATTAGGAAACCTCTTTTCAAAATATTATCTGCGATTTCCGTAGCCATCAAACCATGTCCTGTCCTGCTTTGACCACCAGGTGTCTTATTAGGATCTACTGAGCACTGAGTCTCAAAAGACTGCCCTTAATCAGCTCTGGCTGCCATAACAAAATACAGAGACTGGGTGGCTTAACCATCAGGACTGTATTTCTCACAGTTCTGGAGGCTGGAAATCCAAAGTCCAGGTGTCTCAGTTTTGATTCCTGCTGAGTGTCCTCTTCCTGACTTGTACTGGCCACCATCTCCCTGTGTCCTCACACGGCAGAGAGATGGTGAACTCCTATCTCTTCCTCTTCTTAGAAAGTCACTCATCCCATCATGGAGTCCCTAGCTTCATGACTTCATCTAAACCTAATTACCTCCCAAAGGCCCCACCTGCAAATACCATCACATTGGGGTTTAGGGCTTCAATATATGAATTTGAGAGGGGCACACACATTGAGTCCATAAGGACTACCATTGGTCATACTGGCCTTAGATTCATTCGAAAGGGGTAAGATGGAAAGCACAGCCTGCCAGCAGGGCAGCTTCAAGAGGCCTCTTCAGGCAGAGGCCCTATAGCTGGCCTTAGAGCTGTACAGGCCTCTTTTTGCCGTGTGGCAGGCAGTCAGGTACAGGGAGATAAATTCAAATCAGGCAGACAGAAGAGCCACTTTGGCTTAGATGCCTCATGCCCCAGAGCCGCCAATGTTTCTGACAGATCCATGGGCATAGCTGTCCTTGTATATGACGAGGGGCATGACAGAAAAGTCAGGACATTCAGGGACACGCAAAACTGTGAAGGCCATTCCAGACATTTAGAGTGTATTTCTAGTTCTTCCCAGACTAGACTTAACTTGTCAGTTAGGGTCATTTTTCCCGTAGGTACTATTCCTAAGTAACATGGCTGGTATATATCAAGTGCCTAGGGAAACAGAGCTGGTACATTCGCTGAAGGTCAGTTTGTCACGAAAAAGAAAAAGGAGGTGTATTAATCTCTTGCCCACACTCCTGGTTTATCAGTCACCTTTGCCTCTAACCCACTTCTCAGAGCCATTCCTAAGAGCACTGGAGCATTTTGGGAAGTTATCACAGAGTGTCTTATACTTTTAACTTGATTAGGAGATAAGTTATGCTAATATACTACACTTTTCTCCAACCTCTCCTTAGCATATTACTTTTACCAGAATCCCAGACACTAATGACACACTCGATGCTATAATTAGTAAAAGTCATGTCTAATGCCTATGTGATGGATTCACTTTTTCAGGAACTCTCTTTAACAATGTTGTACTCTGAGTAACATCCAGTGCATAAATCAGTGAATACAGAGGTATGCCCCTCATAATCATAATGAGTCGGTTCATCAATAAGCGATTGTTTAGAAGCCCCAGAGAATCATGGCCAGTTCTGGGCTCTGGAAAGTCATGGTGAAAAAGACAGAGAAAGTCCCTCCTTTGAGGAGCTTGCGCTTGACTGGGGTAGACCATCACCAGGTTTAAAAAGTAAATAAACTAGTTTCAGTTACAATCAGGTCATGCACTAGACAGGGCTTAGTGGGTGGTGGGTTTAGGGCCAGTGTGGTGGGGAGATGAGGAATGGCTGCTTTCACCAGAAAGATCAGGACCAGCAGAGGCCCATGGGAGGAGATGCCACCTGATTTGAGAAAAGAAAGGTTGAGAAAGGAACACCTGTGCAAAGCTTGAAGGAGGAGCGTTCCAAGGACAGAAGGAGCAAAGGCAAATGCCCAGAGATAGGAAAGTACTTGATATCACAACAATACAACAGCAATAAACAATGCAGTACAAAATCACAACAATAGACAATCACAGTAAATCACAGTGAACAACCACATTAAACAACACGGTACAAACTCACAATGATAAAACATTATTGTTCTTATTGCCAATATTTTTGGGCTGACAGTGTGCCTGGCACTGGGCTAAGTACTTAATGCCCATTGTCTCATTTCTTTTTCAAACTGCTCACAAGACTTTACACATGTGGAAACTGAGGCCTACAGAGGTTAGGTTACATGCTGAAAGTCACATGGAGTTTAGGTTTCATGTCTGAGATTTGAACCCAGGTCCAAAGCCTAAATTCTAAAGCACTCTCTTCAAGCTAAATCTAGAATTTTCTAGAACCAGGTCGTTGTTGTTGCCTTCGGGCCTCCTCTGCTTCTGAAATGCTGAGTGAGGCTACAAAAAAAGACGATGCCAAGAGTGATCAGGGAGAAATAAGAAGCACATGTATTTGTCCAAGCAAGTATAACTTTGCAGTCTATTAGCTACGGTTAAATATTTAACACCTTTGAAAGCTCTGTGTTGATGACATTTTCGGATTGCCAATTTCTGTTTACTTTGGGGCAGACTGCAACATTACTGTATTCAAGAACAGTCAGCCCGGCCTTACTCTGCTAAAACTGAGTGGTTCGCTCTTAACACCCAAGGCAGAAGTTGGCGAACATTGTCTAAACAAACCAGTTTAAACAGAATTTTAAAGTTACTCAGATATATTGCTGTCAGAAAATAATTCTCTGAAAAGTCACAAAATTCTGCAGTGTGACTCATTATTTGCTGACTATTTTTGTAGGAGAATAATTGGCTTTTTAAAAAGCAGTGCTGCAGCTGGAAACAATAACCGCCCCCCTCCTTTGGAAAACACACAATCCAGTTTCATTTGCCTTTAAAACCCTTTTTTTCACATTTTTACTAAGCACTGGCCTGGAGAAACACCCAAACATCTTTTCATGGAGAACTATTTTAAAACACACACACACACACACACACACACACACACACACACACACACACAATCTAAGTAATCTCTCAAAGCGATATTTTACAGAATTAGGAAGTTGAATTTTATTTTACTAATTGTATCAATAATAATAATAGCTCATGTGTATTGGACCCTCACTATGTGCAGGCAGGGTTTGAAGCACTTTAAGGGCAATTCTGAAATAGACACTAAGAACATCCCTATCTTACAGATGAAATAACTGAGACCAACACAGGTTAACCAACTCTCTTTTACTACCTCATTAAGCTATGTCCAGAAGGATGTGCGTAGCATCTCCTTTTGAGCCGCAATGTCATATTGGAACAGTGAACCAATATCTGGATCTATTAATCCATTTCTCTAGTTGATCTTTCAAGGTATGTTCAGTATATTCAGCGTACATTCTCTATTAAGACCTGCCTTTGGCTCCACTAAGTGGAAGTTCAGAAACCCCCATGTGGTGGCCAGTTACTAAGTCAGTTGTGATGCTTGTGCACCGTATATCAGGCTAACTTTGTCCCTGTTAAACCATTAAATCCATCCCCTTCCCTGCTGACTGGTTGGCAGGCTTCAGAAATGTCAGGTGCTATGGAGGTGAGTAGGATGGGGCCATTCTTGCACCCAACAGTGACCAACCACACAGAAGACAGTTCTGTTAATATTATGATGAAATGCATTTGCCCATAGAGCTAACCCCTGTCTTGTTTCTTCATCCATAGAGATACCTGTAATAATAAAGGCTGGGACTTAAACCCACATCTGGTTGAGTTCAAAGCCAGTGGTCTTCCACAAAAAAGACACACTCCTCATTTCCTACCCTTCTGATCTCAGCCCAATTAGTAACTTCTGAGTTTAGCTTTCTAAGTGGCACCATGGTGTTATCATTGCACAGCTAGAGGTAAAAGGATCTCACACATGGACTGAAACAGGTGCTCAAGCAAATGTCGATTTCCTCTCTCAAGCCCACTTTCCTGCTTGCTTATTTTCTCCACTTCCCAGTGTTTTTTATTTCTTACATTCTGACACTTCCTTGTATTTCCTAACTCTTATGTTAGCTAAGATTGATGCTTTCCACGAATATTAGATAAGCCAAGCTAAACCTTTCCATTTGCCCAGATAACTCCCCCAAACCTGGCAAATCACATTCTGACCTTTTACTTGGGCATTCCTGTATGCTCTGACTTGATTGATCTCTTTGTTGCCAATGAGGTTTTTATGATTTGCTTAACAATTTATTTCATTAAGTGAATGGCTTTAGGGATTCATTTGGTTTTATTTTATTATTGGCTTGGGAAAAAGATATACAACTTGTGTTAGGGGAATATGTCAAAAAATAGGATCTGTTCCTATACAGACATTATTTTTATAATTTATTTCCCTGTATAGTAATAAAATTATTTTATAGGTTTACATTAATACATTTAATTGCTGCCTTGAGAATTCCAAAGCTAATATGCACAAAGGTACTGCTAATGCCCATTGCATTCTATATCAGTAAATCACATTCATTCATATATCTTTATTTATAGGTATATATATTATTTCTCTCTATCTATATCTATATGTAGATTTATATCTATATCTTAGGTCAGCTAAGAGTTGTCTTTCATTAAGTATGGGTTGCCATATTAAATAAAAACTACTTCGTACTAAAACATATTAAGGGAAAAGCAAGTTATCAAGTCTACCGAACTTTCATTTATAACACTGGAGGAACGCTCAGTGTAAGTGAGATCTTGAAAGAGAAGTCAAAGGTGAGCTTTTTCAATGCTGGTAATTAATTCTTGCTTTGCATAGGCTAATTGAGGTCAATCATCGAATACTGGATGTCATTTCATTTCCCAGCTGTCAGTGGGACTACAACCTGCTTCCCCTGCTAAATCTGTTAACCTCTGTGTTAAAGTTTGGGGAGGGGGGCTTCCCTGGTGGCGCAGTGGTTGCGCGTCCGCCTGCCGATGCAGGGGAACCGGGTTCGCGCCCCGGTCTGGGAGGATCCCACATGCCGCGGAGCGGCTGGGCCCGGGAG
>NC_041226.1:65359775-65370703 GCF_002837175.3 Physeter macrocephalus
TGGCCGCTGAGCCTGCGCGTCCGGAGCCTGTGCTCCGCAACGGGAGAGGCCACAGCAGAGGAAGGCCCGCATACCACAAAAAAAAAAAAAAAAAAAAAAAAAGATAGAGGGGGACCAAGAGCTTTGTTCTTTTTTGTGCATGTCAATAGTTTCCTTCCGTTGAATGTTGTTCCTTTGACAGATTTTTCTTTTCCTAGCATCTCTGTTAAGGTACACACAGACACGCACAAACAGCAGTAAGAAAATTGGAGGACCAAAATGAAGAGAGTGAACTGGAGGATATTTCTTAGATAGGCTGTCTTATGTTGTAGGCTAACTGTTGCTACAATACATGCAAATATATTCAGTAATTCACTGAGCAAATGCTGACTGTGTATGTACTAACTTATAAGCATTGGGCTAAGTATTGGAAAAGTGAGAGAAGAGGCAGCAACTCTGCCTGAAAGCAGCTCAAAGACCATTGTTGAGGTTGAGGTGACATCAGTACACCTGTTTGGGTATGGCCCTGGGCATCACTGGTAATTTTCTTGTGTACCCACGTGTCTGTCTTAGGACAAGTCACTTCTGTCACTTTCCTCAGTCCCTTTTGCTTACTATCCTCCCTTTCTAAGCTCCCATTCCCAGAAAAATCCCATTCCAAGCAAATGTCTTATTTGGCAATGTCTACAGAGGCAAGTCTTCCCATGGGAAGATGTGTTTTGAGTTTCTGGGTTGGCTGGATACGTTTGTCTTGATGTCCAGTGAGATTATGGCCATGTCTACTTACATCAAATAACTCAGAGAACTGCAGCAAATCCAAGTTGAACAAATCACGTTTCTTCTAAAAGATAATTGACATAAACATTTCTGTTTTTCTTTTTTTCTTAACTACTTGACGGTTTTGATCTCACTAAACTGTATGTTTAGACCTAGTGTTTTACAGTTTTGTGTGTTTTTTGCAAATTTTATATTTACCTGCCAAATACAGTTTTCTATCTCTTATTGTTTTCTAAATCAGTTTATTATCTCTGTCATTTTCCATGCATAGTTTTGCATAGTTCCTTGTGTCCTTTGGAGGAAGGGACTGAGACTACTTCTTTGTAACCAGCTCAGAGCTGATTGTTGTGCTGACACAGTGGAGGAATTGAATACATTAAGCTGAATTTATTGGGTGTTAATCAACGTTAATTATAATTTTTTGTATTATATAAAAATAATTTATATCCAAAATAGCCTTTTAACACACTTAATGACATTCTGAATCAGGTTTGCTTCTTCAGTTTTTTCTGGTGTCTATAGTTGAAAATTAATGATCACGTGTTTATCACTCATATTAAGTCTAGAGACGATTTGGAAAAATAATACAAAGCCTCAAAGTATTCACGTACCAGTAGATTACATCACTTACCTGAAGTTGCAGTAATGCAACTGTATAGTGGATAGAGTGCCCCTATGTTTCATATTGTCCATCACAATATGATGAGATCCAGCTTCTGTGGTTCAGTTTCTGTGGAGAGATGGTTTTATTATCTCCAAAACACCCAACTGGATAATGTTAGTATAGTCTATGATGTTTTTGCCCCAGTGTTCACTGTGTTCCTTTTTGTTGAGGGTCATGGCGAGCAATTCTTTGTCCTTTTGCCAAACAGAGATGATGTGGTCCTTGCGATTGTGAATACAAAATTCGGAGATCACCTCCTTCCCTGATTTCCCCAGAGGCACCGTGCACTCACCTTAGAGCGTAATGTCAGAGAAATGACAAACTGTGTGACGTGAGGAAAGGTGAGGTTCTTCTACTCTATAGAGAAAGACCATTCTGGGCCTTTCTTTCGATTTCCCAAATGTGTACACATGATCCGCTGGAGCAGAAAGGCTATACTACTGTTCTCCACTGGTGGAGTTTGTCGTAAAGGGTTGAGAACATTTTTTTTCCTTATAAATCTAAGGAATACAGGTTATCTTACAAATGGGGAATCACCCGGTACACATATAGAGGGGTACCAAGATCAGGAAAGATAGGTAAGAATAAGGCAAAACTAGTCCAATAATGTAAATTGGACATAAAGTCACTAAGAAGTACAAAAAAAGAAAAAAGATTAAAAAAATACAGTAAGTTTTTTTTCTCAAAATGTGAAGAAAACTTCTATGTCATCAGCTTAAATATATGTGTGTGTGTGTGTGTGTGTGTGTGTGTGTGTGTGTGTGGTGTATGTGTGTTTAGGTATCAAATTCATTAAACGAAAACTTCAATAAATAAGCAAAAAAAAAAAAAAAAAAAAACCACCAAAAACCAGTTTTTCCTTAAGGGCGTTTCACCATAGGCTACATACACAGTCAGTTACACCCCACCATATCAGATTCCATTAACTATTGTAAACAATTAGCTGAGCCATCATTGTGAATTTATTTTTTCCAATCTCTTCATCTTCGAATGACCCCTGGCTTAGTTGAATTGTTTAAAACAGCATATAAAACAACCCCTGAAGCTTTCTCCAAACTGGTACACAGCATTATTCATTATTAAACAGCTGGCCCTATAGGTATATGAAATTTCATTAAATTGACCTCAATGGCTTAACATTTTAAAAAAAAGGCAATAAATGTTTAAGATGCAATTTCTACCCTTATCTAAGACCACTCCTATTAAAGGTTTGACGTTGTTGTTTGAAACAAGTCTTAGAGCACTTGAACAACCTATATTTTATCTGTATCTTTGAATCTTTATTTGGGGGATCACCTTTATGTTTCTTTGTTATACTGCTTCTTGTTATCATAGTAAAATTTTTATTAACACAAAGCAACTGGGTTTTATTTGATATAACAATTTTTATTTCTGTTTGATTGTGACCTTATTGACTAAAAGTTTATATTTTGATGACCTATGTGTGTGAAGTACTGTTATAGGCAGAGCATAAAAAATGTGCCCATAAAACAAACAAACCTATTTTCAAGGGTCTTACAGGCTAAAAGAAATATATAATGATACTTTCTTCAATTGTTTCTTCTTTTGTAACAAAAGGCTTTCACAAGCATTGTTTTGATCCTGTGAAGACTGTAGCAACCATTCCTATTTTGTAGACGAAAAGCAGGGACATTGTTTTCATGCTTTTTTCTGAACATCATTCAGAAGCAGTTAATCGGCTAACCCGAGAGATAATTAAAGGAAGAGCCAAGATTTGGACCTTGTGCACATCCAAGATCCTTTATACTACATTCCCACCTCTGGAATTTGGGTTCTGAAAATTTATGAGTTAGAAGCATTTGAAATTGTCACCATGAGAAAAGTAGGGAAGAGGGGGCAAAGGCCATTGACGAAATTAGAAGTAGCCTTATGGGGTGGTTCCAGAGATTAAGATGATGCAATCTTCTCAGAATATCTGAGGCTACCTGTTTGAGCCATAATATTAAACAGAGGACAGATGAGCCAGGGCCCAAACAATAACAAAATCTTGTCTTTTTCTAAGTGTATACACAAAATATTTTTTTTCTTTTACGATCAGCTCCTTTTGAAAAAAAAAAACAAACAAAACTTTTTTTAAGAAACAAAAGGTTTAGAAAGTGATATAATAAATGCCCATGGACCCACCACTCATCACTGATATTCTCCCAAGTCACCAGCAATATCCCAGTCTCTACTGGAAGGTCCATGTTCTCCCACCTACCACACTCCTACATTCCATTATAGATGCTTCTTCCCCAGCCTGTCAAGCATATTCATGCTTCTTCCATGCTTTCAGTGATTCTGTTTCCTCTTCCTAGAATCATCTTGCTGCTTATTGCCACTTACGTGAAAGTGATTCATTCTTCAAGATCTTTCTCAATTGCCCAGCTAGAACTGCCTTCACCTCTTTGTCCTTATAGCATCGGGTTTATACCAAAAAATAAAAAGTAGAAATAATAATACTTGTAAATGTTCCAGGGTCTTTAGCCATACAGTATAGACCTTATTTACCGTGATGTCCCTGTACCTAATATGATACCATGTATGTCGTGTAGCCCCTATAAATGAATCTTTATTTAACAGAATCAAGAGAGAGAAGTGGAGGGAGAGTGGGGATGGAGTTTGAAATGGGGTGACAGATAGAATAATAGGCTTTATTCGTGATCCAGAAGGGATGACTTTGATGGGTTTGAAAACTATTGGAAGTAGCTGTTTCCTGTGGGTCCAGCTCACAGAACAAAGAGACCTGAATATTTGCCTTCACTTTACTGGGCCAGAGACACCCTGATCAGACATAATGGCTATTGGTTGCTTCCTTCCATCTAAAGTATTCTATACCTCTGGGGCCCCTGAGCAAACAGAGAGGTAGGGAAATTTCCATTTTTGTAACACACCCCGGCTGAGTAGGCATTTTTCAACTACGTTCCTCCAAAGATGGAGTTATATACAGCCACAGTTCCACTCACACTAACTTCCAACTAAAGCATATACCTTTCAGCTTCTCTCCCAGATGCAGAAGTAACTTCCTAAGACCAAGGTTTATTCTGAGTTCATTTGATCTGTTTCAGGATGACATTGCTAAACTCTCTTTCTATTCCCACTCCCTTTTATTCCCCTGTGTCCCTAACAGAAGTGGCCTGTCATCTGTGTGTATGCTTAAAGAGAAATTCTCAAAGTTGCTTGAAATTCATGCTGGTATGTTTTTGTAAACTGGAATTATAGTCAAATCAATATTTTTTTCCATTGAAGTGGGTAAATGATTGTGCTATGATGCCTCAACCCAGATACAAACAACCATGATAGAAACATAGATTGTGTCTGAATGCTTTTGGGGCAGGGGGTGGGGAGCAGGCCACTGAAAGTGGTCCTCCAGCCTTTCATGGAGGATGCCAATTTAAAGTGAACTTTGTATAAGAAATGCATTGAATTTAAGTGAAAATGGCAAGGTACCTAGAAAAACTTGAGCAAAGGTACAGAGTTATAACAGGGAATATGTGTTTAAGCATAGCAAGTAATCTAATTCTCTTGAGGAGAGGATTTTGTAGGTGTTAACGAGGTGCTTTAACTAACAAGATGTCATTAATATAAAGTAGGAAAAGGGTGCATTTCACTAGAAAGCTGGTGATTAGAATGTTAAACTTATGATTCTAAGTGACAGTCTGGCAGCATCAGAAGATTAGAAGCAAGGGAATCATTTCAAAGGTTTCTGATTATCCAGACATGAGGGATAAGGGCCTGCATTAGAGTAGAAGGAAAGAAATATATTGTAGAGAATGTGATAAATGGAGTAGAAAGAAGGATATAGTCTTTCAAAAATTTTTATAAGTTTGGAAAATGTGTTGCGTTGGTCCTCAAAATCTGGCATGTGTAATTTTCATCTGGGGATTTGTTAAAATGGCTCATTGGTGTGGTAGTGTTTCTCAAGGCCCGGGCTGGGACTTTTGAATTGATATTTTAAGAGAATGGCTCAGTTATTTCTGGCACAGGTGGTTCATAGATCACAATTTGAGACGCACCAGCTTAATGCCTGTTTGAGGAAGGAAAGAAAAGTGTGGTTCTGGGGTCTATCAAACAAGTCTACTGTACAAGTCTACAAGTCCACTGATTGTTTTCTGATTGTAAACTTTATTCACTAGACATTTGTTAATTTAATATTGTAGAATAAATACGGGGGACTCACCAGTAAATTTTGAAAAGGAAGAGTAGTGAGGGTAAACCCCCCATTAACATGCATTAAAATGCTGTAACAATGGTAGAAGTGTCTGACAAACATGGCAATACTGCCCTGGAGCTCCAGGGTGACTGCAGGCTGACCAGGTAGAGTTGGGATCCACTGTTCAGATGTTACAGCCAAAACCGTACGATTAGATGAAAGAGGATAGAGAGGAAGAGAAGAAAAGTGCCGGAAACAAAAGAGTAACAATCTCCCCAAAAGTGGAGACAGGAGGAAAAAGGTCAAGGTGCAAAATACTCTAAACTGGAACTTTGAGACAGCATCAGGACCGTCCTGTCCTGGTCAGCAAAGTTCGGGGAGGTTCACATCTCAGGCTGAACTCTTTTGTTTGCTTCTTGTTTGAAAACTGTAGGCTTTTTGATAACCATAGTATTTCCCATTATTATGACTTTCGTCTTATTAAAATGCTACAGTAAATAAGAAGAAAAATAACTGATTGTTCATATGGGTGTCTTCTCCGAGTGGTCATAATTACCAGTCTCTTCCCTTTTTCACTAATGAAATGACATAAACTATTAAGCACATGCACAGCGACTATACAATGTCAGCCACTCAGCTGCAAAATTTCAAGCTGAAAAAAATTCATTTTGTGAACCATTAAAATGCAATAAAGCATTTGAAGACTGAAAACTTTTGTTCAATCAAACATAAAAGTTAATGAAATTACTTAAATGCATGCAATTCAAAAACAGTTTAAAAATCCCTTGCATGCTGTGTCTAAGCAAGCTGGAGTATATTTGAGGGGAAAACTCTACACATGTGGAAAATAAGAGGTTAATAAAGATTGTCAGTGAAACCTGAACTCAACTTAGTAAGTGGCACCGGATTAGTCTTTGTGTTTAGAAAAATGTGATATTACTTCCAACCTAGTGAGCCTGTTATGTCTGCATCTCCTCAGATTTTTACACGGCGTGAGCAATTTGGGCTGGAGCCAGATATAACATTTTTATTTCAGCAAATCACTTCCCATTGTGGTACATTTTAAGGATGTACTGAAAGGTACTTTCAAGTCTGAAAATATCAGCTTGATCATACAGCAATGATACCTCACTTACAGGGGTCTTTATATAAACCACAATGTTTTCTTAAACAATTAAACTATCTGAGGAATAGTAATAAATATGAACTACTCTATCACCACATTAAAAAAAAAACAAAACAAACTTTTTTAAAACAGTGCAGTTAACCTAACCCATGAGAAAGCCATATACTTTTCAATTCTGCCCCTCGTCCTCCCCAGGAAACTACCTCCTATGACAGTGGTTGGCAAACTTTTTCTTTATGGGGCCAGAGAGTAAATATGTTCAGCTTTAAGGAGCCAAAGGGTCTCTGTCCTGACAATTCAACTCTGCCCCTGTAGTGTGAAAGTAGCTGTAGATAATATATAAATGAATGGATATGCCTACATTCCAATAAAACTTTATTCACAGAAACAGAGAGTGGACCAGATTTGGTCTGCAGACTATAGTTTTCAAGCCCCTGTTCTATGTGATTGTTTTTGTAATATTTCAGTAGTATAAATAGAGGTATTTGGAAATTATTGAGAAATTCTGTAAGACATACGGTATAGTTGTATAGGTTACTTCTAGTAAGTAACAATGGAGTGCATTATAGCACTACAAATGGGGTCTGGAAAAATACCATTTACTGAAATACTGTTCATCACCCCTCTTCACACAACACACAAACCTTGTCTGCCTGACAAACTTCTATTTCTTCCCCAGATTGTCCTCTCTGTAATCCTGCCCCTAGACTAAACAGGATACCTCCCAAGTGCCTTGATTTCTCTGTGGTTATTAAGCCCCATTGTACTTTTTTACCTGCATGGCAATTACTAGAGCACGGAGACTGATGGCATAAGCTCTTTAGTGATCCAGGGCAAGATGATGGTGGTTTCAACCAGGAGGGAAGCAGGCAAGGTAGAGAGACGTATTAAGATTCAGATTTTATTGTGGAGGTAGCACCCTAAGTTTTGCCAATAAATTGGATGTGAGAGAAGGAAAAAAAGTCATGTATAGCTTCAATGTTTTTGGCTTAAACAACTGGGAAGGTTATGGTACCTCGTACCAAGGATGCTACTGATAATCTGCGAGCGAAAATAAAAATTCTATCTTGTCTGTTTTATTTGAAATACCTAATTGGTGAGGATATTGAATAGGCAATCGGCCGTAGGAATGGGGATGAGGAAATGAGTCAGGACAGAAGATATTCGTGCCTTGCAATGTCTGGAGCTGTCAGTAATCCATGAGAATTCACTGTGTGCTCTGCCCCTAGACCATGGCTCTTAAGAGGATAAAAAGAAACAATGATGTGTCTTCTACTTGCAAACAACAATATACCCATAATTAAAGTACTAGACTTAAATGTTTGAATGAACAATGTTCAGTGTATCACCAGGCAGTACACAGTTAAATGCTGATATATGCAACAGTGCCTAGAGTTGTTCAGAGAAAGCTACAGTAGCTCAGCTCCAGCACTGACTACATAGACTGCCATGGACTTTGAATGAACTGGGTGGCTCCAAGGAGCATGCAGTTTGATTGACATTAGTACAAGCAACAGCCCCACAGCTCTATTCATAAAGGGGTAGCCAGAAGAGAAGTAAAATCAAGAACATGTGAGAGTTTTTGGTTGTGATCTTAGGGATAAGAAGAAACATACACTCCTTTTCCTCTATAATTCTCATTTGGTTTGCCCACAGCTGGAATGAAAGAAGGTAAAACTCCTTTTTTATAAAGCAGCAAAAAGATTTGGAATATATAAACATGTCTTGCAAAATCAGTCATTGAAAATGCAGTGTGTATGAAGCCATCTGTAAATATCAATATTAAAAGCAAAAGTAGACTTTAGGTTAAAGAAGGTGACATCACTATATTCAGTCTATCACTGGGTATTTGTTTGAACAAACTTTTTTTTTTAATTGGTGTATAGTTATTTTCAAGTGTTGTGTTAGTTTCTACTCTACAATGAAGTAGAGTTCCCTGTCCTATACAGCAGGTTCTCATTAGTTATCTATTTTATACATATTCTCTTATAGGCAATAGTTTAAACTGCATAAGTTAATGCCCAGTTAGGAGTCAAAAGCTTGAGGTTTTTCTTAGGACTTTCAAACAAGACAATAGATGAGTACCATTCATTTCACAATCTTGAAACAGAAGATTGTTTCCTATGGGGAAATCTGTATTTCCATTTTTTATAAAACAGAACGTAACATTTTTGGGTTAATCTCTGTAAATGTGAACACTACAGATTCCAATCTATTTATTTTACATAGAAAAGATATAAATAGTCTAATCTCCAATTCCAGAGAACTGGAAGCCTATAACGAAAGTGTTAGGTTTGAGAATAGTGTCAGAAAAAAATATAGCAGATACTTTACTGGTAATTCAGATTTCAGCTATTAAGTATTAATTGGTTACTGGTGAATTACAATAGTAATAGCATGTGTCTAGGGGTGTTTTCCTCATTCTCTTAGGGAAATCATATTGCCATATATAAAGTGCCATTGGAAACTACAATTCAAAAAAGGTAGCTGGGTTCTTTGAGAAGAGAAACAAAATTGATAAACCATTATCCAGACTCATCAAGAAAAAAAGGGAGAATACTCAAATCAATAGAATTAGAAATGAAAAAGAAGAAGTAACAGCTGACTGCAGAAATACAAAGGATCATGAGAGATTACTACAAGCAACTATATGCCAATAAAATGGACAACCTGGAAGAAATGGACACATTCTTAGAAAAGCACAACCTTCCAAGACTGAACCAGGAAGAAATACCAAATATAAACAGACCAATCATAAGCACTGAAATTGAAACTGTGATGAAAAATCTTCCAGCAAACAAAAGCCTGAGACCAGATGGCTTCACAGGTGAATTCAAACATTTAGAGAAGAGCTAACACCTATCCTTCTCAAACTCTTCCACAATATAGCAGAGGGAGGAACACTCCCAAACTCATTCTACGAGGCTACCATTACCCTGATACCAAGACCAGACAAAGATGTCACAATAAAAGAAAACTACAGGCCAATATCACTGATGAACATAGATGGAAAAATCCTCAACAAAATACTAGCAAACAGAATCCAACAGCACATTAAAAGGATCATACACCATGATCAAGTGGGGTTTATCCCAGGAATGCAAGGATTCTTCAGTATATGCAAATCAATCAATGTGATAAATCATATTAACAAATTGAAGGATAAAAACCATATGATCATCTCAATAGATGCAGAAAAGGCTTTTGAAAAAATTCAACACCCATTTATGATAAAAGCCCTCCAGAAAGTAGGCATAGCGGGAACTTACCTCAACATAATAAAGACCACATATGACAAACCCAAGCCAACATCGTTCTCAGTGGTGAAAAACTGAAACCATTTCCACTAAGATCAGGAAAAAGACAAGGTTGCCCACTCTCACCACTATTATTCAGCATAGTTTTAGAAGTTTTAGCCAGAGCAATCAGAGAAGAAAAAGAGACCTGCGTCCCAAAAAAAGAAAGAAAAAAAAAAAGATGATACAAACAGATGGAGAGATATACCATGTTCTTGGATTTGAAGAATCAACATTGTGAAAATGACTACACTACTCAAAGCAATCTACAGATTCAATGCAATCCCTATCAAACTACCACTGGCATTTTTCACAAAACTAGAACAAAAAATTTCACAGTTTGTATGGAAACACAAAAGACCCCAAATAGCCAAAGCAATCTTGAGAAAGAAAAACGAAGCTGGAGGAATCAGGCTCCTGGACTTCAGACTATACTACAAAGCTACAGTAATCAAGACAGTATGGTACTGACACTAAAACAGAAATATAGATCAATGGAACAGGATACAAAGCCCAGAGATAAACCCACACACATATGGTCACCTTATCTTTGATAAAGGAGGCAAGAATATACAGTGGAGAAAAGACAGCCTTTTCAATACGTGGTGCTGGGAAAACTGGACAGCTACATGTAAAAGAATGAAATTAGAACACTCCCAACACCATACAAAAAATAAACTCAAAATGGATTAAAGACCTAAATGTAAAACCAGACACTATAAAACTCTTAGAGGAAAACATGGGCAGAA
Source organism: Physeter macrocephalus (assembly GCF_002837175.3). NCBI lineage: Eukaryota > Metazoa > Chordata > Mammalia > Artiodactyla > Physeteridae > Physeter > Physeter macrocephalus. Next base: position 65,370,520 of record NC_041226.1, read on the forward strand.
CACTCTGACATAAATCACAGCAAGATTCCTTTTGACTCACCTCCTAGGAAAATGGAAATAAAAACAAAGATAAACAAATGGGACCTAATGAAACTCAAAAGCTTTTGCGCAGCAAAGGAAACCATAAACAGAACGAAAAGACAACCCTCAGAATGGGAGAAAATATTTGCAAATGATGCAATTG
>NC_041226.1:65370940-65374464 GCF_002837175.3 Physeter macrocephalus
TGTCCATCAACAGATGAATGGATAAAGAAGATGTGACACATATATACAATGGAATATTACTCAGCCATAAAAAGAAACGAAATTGAGTTATTTGTAGTGAGGCAGATGGACCTAGAGACTGTCATACAGAGTGAAGTAAGTCAGGAAGAGAAAAACAAATACCATATGCTAACACATGTTTATTGAATATAAAAAAAATGGTTCTGAAGAACTTAGGGGCAGGATAGGAATAAAGATGCAGACGTAGAGAATGAAATTGAGGACATGGGGAAGGGGAAGGGTAACCTGGGACGAAGTGAGAGAGTGGCATGGACATATATACACTACCAAATGTAAAATGGATAGCTAGTGGGAAGCAGCCGCATAGCATAGAGAGATCAGCTGGGTCCTTTGTGTCCCCCCAGAGGGAGGGTGGGAGGGAGACACAAGAGGGAGGGGATATGGAGATGTATGTATATGTATAGCTGATTCACGTTGTTATAAAGCAGAAACTAACACAGCATTATAAAGCAATTATACTCCAATAAACATGTTTAAAAAAATTAAAATAGGAAAGGTAGTTGAAGAAGACAAAATACTTTCATTGCTAGAACAATGACAAGTTTATTGACAGTTTTCACAGCTATAGTAACTCTGTTAATAAGGAAGTCAGAACATTTTCCCAACAGACTGACCAGCCTAAAGCAGTCATATCTGATATTTGTTCAGTGAAACCAAGGTGTTCTACAGGGTCTGTTATATGTATACATAATATGAAAAATATGTCCCAGGTCATTGACAGTGTTCTCATGTCAAAAAACATGTCTATGAAAAATGTGTTGACTATTCAGTTGAGGTTGTATTAAACGTAAAAAGGCAGCTGAAGGTATTTGAATAATGATCATTTTTTTTAAAAACACTATCAAAACGTGTACTGTGCCTCATTGCTATCATCACAGTCTAGTCAAGGGTTGTGTAGCCATCATAGCCTCCTACCCCGAGTTATGGCAGATTCCAAGGATAGACAGTAGTGAGCACAAGCTCTTGTATTTAGAACCAACTGTCTCTTTGGAGTCAAGAATACAACTCTTATGTCTACCCTTTCACTTCAATAGATGGTGTCACTCCTCTACTTCTCCCCCTTTAATCCAATTTTATTAAATAAGGTTTATCATATGCCTAAATCTTAAATGCACACACACACACACACACACACACATTCAAGGCATTAGTTTAGGCAAAAGAGGATACTAAGATGAGTAAGGCATGGTCTTGGATCTCAGGGAGGGGCCAGTCTAGTGGAAGAGACAGCATGTAGCATATTCACATTAGTTATAGTGCAGCGTTTTAAGTACAAAGGATGGAATAGTTGATTCTAAATGAAGAGTGAATCAACCTTGTGAAAATGACTACACTACCCAAAGAGCTATTTAAAGAGATGTTCACTTGCAAAAGATTCAAATATTTCCTAGGAAGATTTCATTTTTTCCTAAGGTCTATTACTTGAAATAGCACTTAAGTCAGCATAGCTATTGATATTTTAAGGTGAATGACATAGAATTATTATACACTTATTTCCAAAGAAATTCAGCAAGAAACAGTATTTAACACCAATGCTTATATTTAAAAATACCACTAAATAGTGTTAAATGAGAACCTGACAAAAATAGTCCCATCTCCACACCAGCCTATTTTTTTCCACAGCACATTAATTAAAACGTTAAAACATCTTGAAATATGTGACTCTCCTGTTTGTTTTGTTAGAAGAAAATATCAAAACCACTGTTGACACACTGACAGTCTGTTGACAGGCTTAGCTTCCAGAGTGTTTGAGAGACTGTTCCCGAAGTATTACCTTTAAAAAGAGTTCAGAGGTATTGTGAACTTGTCTAGATTGTGATATTAAAAACAACACAGGGTGAAATTGTCCTTATAACTGTATCCAGTAATTCTGTTAACATCACTGTCCGTTCCCAGGAGTAGTTGGAAATTAATTTTCCATCCATAGTCTTATTCCCTAAGGATTCTACCCTGCGAACAAGACAGAATTGTGAAGTTTTATTTTGTGTGCTTCAAAAACTTTTTTCTAAAGAATCACCGATTAAGTTTAGCGGTGGATAAATGTAATGTAGCAAACACAGCCATGAAAAGTAATTCTCTTCTTTCTAAACCATTTCTGAAAAATTAACAAGGAGAGAAATTAACAACGGAAAGTACAAATGAAAAATTAACAATGGGGATGCTATGTCCTCTTTCTAGCAGCAGGGAGCAGAGGAGAGAAAGCCCCTCCCTTTATGCCTTTATGCAGGTAATACTCTCACTTCTCAGCTTGGCCATGTGGCTCCATCCTTAGTTTTCTCTGATTTCTGACTCTAAGGGTAACACGTCAGTGGTTTTCCTGTGTTTTCTAAAGCTGCATAGTCAGGTCCACAGGCATTTCAAAGCTCTGCTTCCCACTTGCCAAGGGAAAATTAGGTTGCATAATGTTGAGGAAGCCTTACAGGGGGAAACTTGGTCTTCACGTTAATTCTTAAGGGCAGGAGGTGTATAAGTTCTGCTGGTGTGGGAGAGTACATCCTGAAGATTTGATTACCCAGATCAAACTAAAATCAGGAAAATGGGTGTATGGAGAATAGAGGTGAGCTTCTCAGGACAATCAGGCTTAAAAGATACATGGCCCCGGATCCGGGAAAATCATCTCGCATGGAGTAACGACACCTGCTTTGCTCCTTACCCGTCATGTGACCTTGACAATTCAGCTTCTGAATTTTCTGATGTTCGTACCTCTCGTCTATAAAATGAGGAATACTATTGACAAGGTGATTGCTAAGATGTCTGAGAAATGGGTTTGAAATAATAGCCTATTAAAATTTGAAGCATTCTAGTCTAGGATACTTGTCTGCTAGATCATATCCTGAACGTTTTCATGAGCCACAAATTCGTTTCTGATGTAGATTCCATCTTTTTCCATTATGGGGTATATATCCTTAGAAACTTCTATATGCTTTGATTGAATTGTTCAGCAGCCATTCTCAACTGGGACCCTAAGCCATTCGTTTAGTGTAATGAATTCTAGAATGGTACTACTTGAGTCCCATCCCCTGGGAGAATTGCAAAAATAGTCACTCACATCCTGTTTTTTATTATCTGCCTCAGTTGCAACTTCTAATGAGAAAGGCTGTGAGATACTAACTACTCCTTCTCTCTGAATGGACAAGTTAAAGGAAGCCAAAAGATCCAATGAAAGATTTAAATATTTTATTTTATATCCCCTTGTTTTAGAATTTCAGAATGTCTCTATTGACTTTTTTGTGTTGTGTGAATTCCTCGTTAAGAATATAGATGGGGCTTCCCTGGTGGCGCAGTGGTTGAGAGTCCGCCTGCCGATGCAGGGGACACGGGTTCGTGCCCCGGTCCGGGAAGATCCCACGTGCCGCGGGGCGGCCGGGCCCGTGAGCCACGGCTGCTGGGCCTGCGCGTCCGGAGCCTGTGCTCCGCAACGGGAGAAGCCACAGCAGTGAGAGGCCCGCGTACCGCAAAAAAAA
>NC_041226.1:65374479-65390589 GCF_002837175.3 Physeter macrocephalus
AATGGGAGAGGCCACAACAGGGAGAGGCCCACGTACTGCAAAAAAAAAAAAAAAAAAAAAAAAAAAAAGAATATAGATGAACTTTTGTATTGAGTCCCTTGTGCATTCTGTATTGTGTTGAGGGCTGGAGCAGGAGAAGAACTGCAAATGTTAATAAGATATATCTTGTAATAATTAGCATAGAACCAAGAACTTTTAATAATTCCTATTAACGACTTTTATGATGGCGATGAAGATGATGGAGGACCAAAACTCTAAAATACTAGCAATTATCAAATAAAAAGAAATCTAAGCTCTAGGCGTATTTTACATTTTCAGATTACTTTTTTAATAAACTGAGCTTGCATCTTTATGATAGGAATCCACAATTTTATTTTTATTTTGCTAAGAAATGTTCAACATTCATTCTCAGTTTAATTAAGCCATTTTGCTGTGAATGCTGGCCAATATAAAACATGTCTTTATATGTCTATTAATGTTTTTGCGTTTATTAAACATTGTCCATAGATCATGCATGTGTGTGTGCCTAGATTTCACCTAAGGATTATAATTTCAATACTGTAAATGAAAAATCTTGAAAGATCAGGAGGCAAGAGATAACAGCCTACAGTTATGAAAATCATGTGACAGTCTCATGTCCTTTCCACATTCATTTCTGACTTCAAATTTATTATGAATTTTATGAGAGTATAAGGTTCAAAGAGAAGCAGTAATTTAAAAGATGCCCAGAGAAAGACCAAATAAGGTTTTTATTAAATACTTCTCAGAACAATCATGGACTAGAAGATATTACCATAAAGTGATTCTCGAAGTGTGGTCCAGAACCAACAGTATCAGCATCACCTGCAAGCTTGTTAGACAAGCCAGTTCTCGGGTCCTTCCCCAGATACACTGAATCAGAAACTGCAGATGGAGCCCAGTAATCTGTCTGAAGCAGCCCTACAGGTGATTCTGCTACATGCTCAAGTTTGAGAAGCAAACTTCTAGTACAAGGCCTCACCCTCTCACTTGACTGATCTCACCATCCCAGTTTTCTAGTTTAATACACATCAGCACTTTAAACACCATATTTTGGGGAAAATTTGGCAAAGTGGGGAAGGACTCCCAGCCCACACCGAAAAAACAGAGTTGTGTTTCAGTGACATCAGTAATTCAATGGAGGGAAGAGGGGGACGATGCACCTGAGAACTCACGTTTCCCGCTGGGGTCATGACTGGCCGTGTGACTGACTCATCAGTGCGGATGGTGATATAGTCACAGCTGCCTGTACGTCACTTAAGTTGGAAGCTTCACAGTATTCAGGGATCTAGATACGGCAGCCGAGGTGTCGTATTTAAAGCACTGAGTACTGCTGTACATCCAGTAAGTGGGAGCATTATGATGTGAATATTCAATTTAAAGGTTCTTTGAAAGATTTTATTTCAAAAATATTCGTGGTATTATTTATGCTTTTCAAGCGTACTTTAAGAAGTACATCAGCCTTTCCCATCACCTCTGAGACTGGGTCACAGAGCAGAATGGTAGCCACTATATGCCAAAAGCCCCCAGCATACGCACAGTGCAAGATTCTGTTTAGGAAATGGGGTTTTACTTGGCACAAAAAGTGGCATACATGTGAAAACTCTTCTATAAGCTATACCAGAGCCAACCCAACTCATCAGAAAGTAAGGACTGTTCAAAAGCAAAATTCAACCCTAGTAAATTTTAAAGATCTAATTGGCTTTATTGAATGAGTCATGAATCAGGCAGCGTCCCATGTGGCGAGTAAGAGGGGCGCTCCAAAGGGCTACAGAAAGGGAAGGGTTTTTTAAGGCAACAGAAGGAAGTCATAAACAAAAAAGATTATTTCAGGCTTAGGTAACCTGCCTGTAGGGAAGGAAGGGGTCTGTGTGGCAACTTACTTCATCTTTCTTTGGGGGACGGAGAGGACCCATGTGACAAATTTACCTCATTGGTGCTGACCAGAAAATTCCTGACTCACTGGTTAGGACTCAGTTTCTCCGTGAGGTTGAAGCTTCATCTAGGTTAGGTATTAAGACCCGGTTTAATGGTGTGGCCTAGCGTAAGTGACTTTATTTTGGGCCTGTGGTTTTCTTTTTATCAAGACTAAATACATTAACGAAAGGACTAGGATGATTGATAACATGTAGTGTCTTACAATCAGTAGGTTTGTTTTGTTATCAGCATTTGGCCAGGATATTTACAAGTAAGTTAGAGATATTAAAAGAAAAAAAAATGTACACTCTATTACCTAACATAGATTTGCATTTAATACATCTAGTTCGTAGGTGAGTGGGTATTGTTCATATTATTTGGGTTCAGGAAGGCTCTCCATTGCCAATGACAAATCAATCACCATCTGTGGACGAGGCAGTGTGTACTAATGACCTGTAGGTTGTGTCAGAACGTTAATGTTTGTGGAAAGATTTTGAAAAAGGTAAGAACTTGATTTGGAAAGGCATCCAGAGAATTGATTTTGAATTATTCTAAGGGTCAAAAATCAAGGGGCTTCGTTTAAAAAAAAATTGTAACTTCCTATTAGCAGTCTAGTAATTGTGGATATTTTTCATTTAATAGAGGAAAAAAACAAAGTGAATATCTGTTAATGGGAGTATATATTTTTAATAGCAAATGCTTCATTTTTACTGTGCTGTTTTTTTAGTACTTTTACTAATACTTTTTTTAGTATTTTAAGTAGTAGACCTTTTTTTAAGCATGAAATTATGTGTGTGACATGCCTTTGACCTAGAAATCACAGGACTAATGGGCTTTACATCTGTTTATTTTCCCTGAAATGTGAATATTTTGACAGAAAACACTGTTGACGAAGTTTTTGGAAAAGATGGCATTCTGAACATATTAGGGATATAAAATAAAAAATTTTTAAAGGACAGTAAGACTGGAAACACTTCCATTGATGGAAGGATCCAGAAGTAATTTCAAAACAAAGAGGAAATGAGGAGGAAATTTCCTCCTTCCTCCCCCTTCTGCCCAACAACATAGCCTTTTCCCTCCTTATTTTGAGAATATGAATTGATTAGCTTTAACCTCTTCCTGGCCCCAAAGTGAAATCTATTGTTTTCAAAAGGTCTAAGAAAGTGTGTGCCTTAGAGGAAGAAAACACATAGTTGATTTCATGGAGGCAAGCTTGCATTTCCTCAGGCTTTGCCATTCCAAGAAGAGCTTAAGCTTTTTCATCTTAACTCTGATGCACCATCTTAATTTAAAATGTATGAGGTTTGCCCTGATGTGCTGGTGCATCAGTTTCTGTTATCAACAAAATCAAAGCTCCTAACTTTCTCAGACACAAAGGGATGAATTGTGAATACCAGGTGAATTTTCACAAGTCAACCTCCCAGCAAAACAAAAAAGACAAGATAGCTCTGTCTGAAAGAAAAAGTAGCCTCGCCTAAGAACAGATGAAATTTTATTTCTAGTATTCCTGGCAGTAGCCCAGATGCTGGGCCATAATTATCATTCCAATTTTCATTTAATACAGCAGTAATTCTCAAGCGTTGCTTTGGAAATGAAACTCTTGAGGATCTTGTTAAAAGGTAGGTTCTTATTCCCTAGGCCAGGGGTGGGGCCTGAGATGCTGCATTTCTAACAGCCTCCAGATATCGGATGCTGCCGAACCAGTGACCGTATTTTGTCACATTGGGTACCAAGGACATGTATGTTATGGAGATGCACCCTTTTATACTATCTTCACAGAGGGTGGGCAAACCAGAGCAAGAAACCAAAGGAGGGCAGATTTTTTTTTTCCCGTACAGTCTTCATATACATGCAATGTTTAGCTCATGAAAATGGAAATTTCTGGGCTTCAGTTTCCTCTTGTATAACTTGAGAGGCTTGGAACTTCCTCCTAGACCTAATATTTTAGGATTCCGTTAAGCACTATGTAAATACTCTGAATGAATGAATAAGGAAATGAATAAATTTGGGGTTACCAGGATAATTACAAGGGAGTGATATCCTATTGTCCTCCTGTTATTACTGTAGAGAATTGGGGGCGTATTTGAGTCATTTTATTAGCTTTAGGTGAGGGAGAAAATGTGGAACAGTCGTTTAAGAGTGTGAGAGTGAATGGGGGGAAGGAAATATAGTGGGTCGACCGGGCAAAATATTGTCAATTTTGGGTTGGAGACTGCAGATTTTAGCTGATACCAGTCTACAACGCTGTGTGTTTTCTTGGAGTTTTTTTGTCATTGTCTGTAATCATGACAGAGTGAGAAACTATTTAGAACATGGAAATGAAATTGTCTGGGTCTCACTTTCCAATTGTTAACAAAGGTTACAATTTTGTTAGTTTTAACAAGGGGTATAGTTTGGCCAGGGAATTGAGTCTGGATTAGGAGGGGAGTGAGGTTCTGAGGGACAGAGAAAAGGTGGTAGAATAATGGATTGTACATCCCAGGCGTTTGCACATCCCTAGAAGATTGTTGAAGTGTGAGTAGTAGGAGGGAAGGGCTGGTGGTCAGAGAGTAGAATGCTTGAACTTGAGATTATGGAAGGGTAACCATTATTAATAATGGCAAGGTCTAGGGTATGACTGTGTAAGTCACATAACATTGCTTCTCTGCTCCCAGATATTTTTGAAGGTGATGCAGGTGTGAAAAAGAGAAGCTGCACTTACAGCTTTGAAGATGTATTTTCTAATTGGGACCAGACTTAAAACTGACATAGGTCTTCTGTGAATCCAGTTACTTGACATGTAGGAGTGTAAGTGACATGCAGTATTTGATAGAGCAGCTCTGAAATTTCAGCCAAAATGGTGATAAGGAGTTGAATTTTAGACCCTGGAAAATTAGGTCAACCATATAAAAACAAGATTTAATAAGCAGCAGATGCCATTTTGCCCAACTCTGTTAGATTTTTGTGGTACAAAACTATCACAGGCTGTGCACATCATGTCATGCACTTGCTATGCTATGAAGGGCTGAATGGAGTCTCTGCTGAAACCACACTACATCTTCTGTTAAAGAAGCACATGTGGTGATGGGTGAAAGGTCACTGGAAATGTGCACTCACAGCAATAACAGTCATTTAGCTCTTAGGTGGACAGAGTAACAAAAGTTAAAATTTCATGTGCAAAAAAGTTAAAAAGCTACGTAGTATACGTTGGGGTAATATTTTAGGATTTCATGCCTAAACTTAATCTGCTATTAAATTCATTTCTTTCTCAGTGATGAGTAGTCTGTCAAGTAATGATTCATATTGACAAAAGTGCAATGGCAATGTACTCAAGCAAACGTTACTGTCTCTGCGAACCTAGACATTTCATTAAGTCTCCATCTCCTAATGTTTAGTGGGTTTACAGTTCAGTTACATGGGATAAAGGCATAAGTGTCATAGTTGTGTTGCTTGTTAAAAAATCTTGCCTGCATGAAATCCTCCCTAATTTAATGTTCTTTCAATCTGAGTTATTTATAGGATAGATAGATAGATAGATAGGTAGACACACACACATATGGGGGGGAGGAGGGGAATGATCTAATATATATACATAAATATAAATAATATACATAAATGTATATGGTTAAATTTAATAGAGTCACTGGTTTTTGAAAATATACAATTTTATCTCTAGGCACGAAGAAAATATATAACTGCATAAGGATATATAACTACAATTGACCCTTGAACAGCACCTGGGTAAGGGGTACCAACCCTTCAAGCAGTTAAAATTTCTTGTATAAAGTTTTGACTCCCCCAAAATTTAGCTCATAGTTTACTGTTGACCTTACCAATAACATAAAGAGTTGATTAATGCATATGTTGTATGTGATAAGTATTGTATCCTGTATTCTTGCAATAAAGTAAGCTAAAGAAAATATTAAGAAAATCATAAGGGAGAGAAAATACATTTGTAACACTTATATGTATTTTATTGAAAAAAATCCACATATGAGTGGACCCGCCACAGTTCAGACCATGCTGTTCAAGGGTCAACTGTGTATAAAATAAACCACATATGAATTTTTGACTGCCAATTAAGACCAGATACTTCTGTTCTGAGGTGTATGAATGATCAATTTATCCAACACTTGCTCCCTTGTCAGTTAATAGCAAGGAAGAGAAATGAATTGGTCTAAACTTCAAGGCAGTGATATTGACAGCCTGCAGAGAGGTAGACAAAGCAGCAGAGTGGAAGGCGTGGCTTTTTGGAGTTAGACAACCTGAGTCCCAAACTTGTTCTGTGGCTCTGTGCCACCCACAGGTTCCTCTTCAGTAAATGATAGAAATGCCTTCTCTGGAGCAGTTATGAGGGTTACAATGGATAAACAGCCTCTGGTACAGTGCTTGGCTCTGTAAAACAGAGCCCGACCTTACTCTCTCAGGATGCCTTCATGTTCACAATGCTATATGTCATACTGCGCTGGGCACGGAGTGGGATACCTAGATTCATGAGGCATCACTTTCACCTTCAAAGAAATCACTCTCCAGTGGAAAAACATTCAGCTTTCATATGCCTCCGGATGTATTTACTGAACACTTCATGCAGTGGGCAGTGCCCTGGCTGCTAGGGGCAGGACAGACAAAACAACACAGAGCGAACGTGTTCTCTCAGCTTATGTTAAAATGTAGAGAGAGCTAACGGAGGCTTCTCCCAAGGACTGAATTGAACGTGTTTGAGAAAACAGCATCACTGGGACAGAGGAATTACTCAGACCTCACTCTGATCCCTAGGGCATCTCAACCAGCATCCCAGAGAGAAAGTGAAAGTGCCCTTAGAGGAAAGATTAGTGTCATGACAAAACTGTATGTTGTATGAAGTGAGTGACCTAGAGCGAACATAAAGAGAGTTACGTGTGATGTTATGCTTTCCAGGAAGGCATCTGTAGTGAACTAGAATTGTGCAAAGCTCTATGAGAATGTGGCCTGTAAAACTGATTTTCGCAAGTTATTCCATCTGTAAGCAATGTGCGTGAAATAGGTTTTGTTAAAATAAAGGAAATTGAATTTAAAGTGTGCCCTAAAAACTATCCTATCAGCATGAACACCAGCCTAGAAATTGGATGCAGTCACCTCCTGTATTGCATATTTTAACATTCCCCAATATCTTGGAATGTTTCTCCAATTCATGAATCTGTCTGCCAAAGCTGTAAGTCTGTTTTATTTTAAAATGTTTCAAGTCACTTGGCAGACAAGGTAGGACAAGGATAAGTTGGATGGTGAAGTTGTATGGATTATATGCATCGGTGTTAAATTTACCTCCAGTCAGGCCACAGAAACTCTGAATGGCAAAATTAGTTCCTAAATGGCTGACAGGTCAAAAGAGACTATAGCCAAAAGTCTGAAAATTTCTAGTAAAAATCACTGGGCCTTATTTGGAAAAAAAGTTTTTTGCTCAAAAGACTTTTGTAGTGTTTGCTTTTCAGGATTGAATAGCAGAGCCAGTATGGCTGTTGTCTGTTGTCTCTGGCTGGGTCTTTTAGAGAGTTATGCCACTGAGAACAAATTATCCTTAACTATAGCATAGGCAGGGTCTTTTCTAGCTGGATGTAGTTACAATAAACATAGAGTAGACTTAAAGATAAAAAGAGAAGACAAATGAACATACCAACAGCTACAGCCTCCTAAAATATAAAGCAGAATAGTCACATCTACCTTCTGAAAGTGGTGATAGAAAATAGGTTTGATTTTTCTTGAATGCTATTCACTTCACTTTTCTTCTTTTAAATTCATAATAATTTTTATTTTGAAATATTTAAACGATAACAGACAAGTACAGTGAGTAACATAAAGAACCCCTGTGGGGACTTCCCTGGCGGTCCAGTGGTTAAGACTCCACACTTCCACTGCAGGGGGCACAGGTACTATCCCTGGTCTGGAAACTGAGATCCTGTGCCAAAAAAACACAAAAAAGAACCCCTGTGTGTCTATGACAGTGCTCTATCTCACTTCACTTTTCTTGAATTCTATTGATTACTGGGCATCTTTTGGTTTGGTTTGTAGTAAGACACTGTCCAGATGTCTAACTCCTGAAGCTGATGGTTATATAGCCTCTCCTCCTCCCTCATCCCAGTCTGCAGGGCCCTCTCAGTCCTGGATTCTGTTAACCGGTCCTGCTCCCCGTTCCTGGTAAATGGGCCCCATCCGGAGATAAAAAGCTTTCCTATCTGTCCAAGCCAAAGAGGGGAAAATTAAAATGTTGAATAAAATGGAGGAGAGATTTCTATTCTGTTTTATTGTTTCATGTTGGTTTATTTGAGAGTTCAATTGGAGAGTCTTATAAATTTTGTAAATGTAGTAGTAATAGGAATCTGGGAGAGATGGGAAACATAGATGAACAAAGGCCAAGTCCCTCTTTGACCCTTTTTTCCACCTAAACTTCTAGCTTTATTTCTCTGACCTCCTTGTAAGTGTCCTACATGCTAAACAAATGCATCTTTTGGTAATTCCACACCTTGGAATTTCCTACCTCTCTGCTTTGAAGAACCTTCTTCCTATTAGTCTATGTTCTATCTCCTCTTCACTCTCTGAATGAATGAATGATTAGAGTGTTTCTCTTTAAGGTGTTTTAATAGGTAGTGTACTAAATTTTAAAATTATTTTCATAATCTGTTCTGTGTTATTGTTCTTTTGTCCCTTTTAGTTCCTTAGGAAACTGTTCTTTTGTCCCTATAGCTCCTTAGGAAACTGTACTGTAAATTTCTAAGTAATTGCAATTTTAGTTTAATTTTGTTATTAATTATGACAGTTACTTTTCATGCTAAATAAAGAATATAAAAGAGAAACTTAAATAACATATTTATCATCATTTTGTGTACACGTTTTCTTCTGTCGGCTGTCATTTTGTTGTTTCTAAAATATGGAAACATTTTTTAAATGTTTTTCTCTATGTTTTGCTTTGTCTTCTAATCACCTAAGATATTTGGATGTGGGCAACCTGCTGTTATTTCTACTGTTAGTGACTTAGATACTTGCAAAATAAAATTCCTATGTCTAATTGTCAAAGTAAATCAAATACATGAAAATAACTTTTGACAGTCATTTACAGAAGAAAGAAAAGTGATGACATGAAAAATAGTGTATCTGGTGGACAAAGCCTAGTAATTTAACTGTGGATAATAAATATATCTCTAGGAGACAAAGAAACACCTAAGAGAGAAAAATAAATTATAATGTAGTAGAAGAAAACTTGTTCTGATAAAAAAAATCTGAGTTTAGCAATTGAGTTTTATATGCACCAGGCTTAGCTTTCATCATCATTTATTTAGTACTCATTATGCCTACCATATTTTAAAATATTTTATTCTACATGAACTATGAAACAATGTCTCCAAAGTCAGACCTCTGTGTATGGAAGGTGAAGTAGATTTTGAATTTAGCTTACTTGAATTAATGCTGACTTTATTTAACCCATCCTAGAGAAGCTTCCTATACTTGTATTTCCTAATTTGTATTTGAATTTTTTAAAGCACAGGAAATCATGAGGTTTAAAGGGGAGACTGGGGCTTCCCTGGTGGCGCAGTGGTTGAGAGTCCGCCTGCCGATGCAGGGGACGCGGGTTCGTGCCCCGGTCCGGGAAGATCCCACATGCCGCGGAGCAGCTGGGCCCGTGGGCCATGGCCGCTGAGCCTGCGCGTCCGGAGCCTGTGCTCCGCAACGGGGGAGGCCACAACAGTGAGAGGCCCGCGTACCACAAAAAAATAAATAAATAAAAAATAAATAAAGGGGAGATTGAATGGGAAAAAATATTTGCAAATCATATATCTGGTAAGGGACTTATATTTGGAATGTAAAAAGAATTCTTACACCTCAACGATTGAGAAATGGGCAGAGGTCTTGAATAGACATTTTTTCAAAGAATATATACAATTGGCCAATATAAAAGATGTTCAACATTATTATCCATTAGTAAAATGCTTATCAATACCACAATGACATACCTCTTCCTACCCATTGAGATTGCTATAATCAAAAATATAAATAATAACAAGATTTGGCAAGAAAATTGGAAACCTCACACATGGCTGGTGGGAATGTAAAATGGTGCAGTTGCTGTGGACAAGTTTGACAGTTCCTCAAAAATAAAGTACAAATTTACCATCTGACCCAGCAATTCCATTCCTAAGAGAAATAAAAAATATACGTTCACCTGAAAACTTGTACGTGAATGCTCTTGGGAGCATTATCCATAGTAGCCAAAGTGTGGAAATAAAGTGAGAATCAACTGGAGTGGATAAATAAAGGTGGTACATCCATTCAATGGAATGTTATTCAGCCATAAACAGGTGTGAAGACCTGGTACACACTGCAACATGGATGAACTTTGCACTCATTATGCTAAGGTGAAGGATCTAATCATAAAAGATATATTACATATTTCTATTATATGAAAAGGCAAACCTATAGAAACGGAAAGTAGATAAGTGGTTGCCTGAGCTGGGAGTTGGGGAATAGTGGGGAGGTTGGAAGAAAATCAGGGTGACTGCTAATGTATATGTAGTTTGTTTTTGAGATGATGGAAATGTTCTAAAATAGATTGTGGTGATCATTGCACAACTGTGAATATACTACTAAGTACCATTAAATTATACACTTTAAAGAAGTGAATTGCATGGTACATGAATTATATCTTACTAAAGCTGTTTAAAAAAGGGTATAACACTAAAGCGAACAAACAGAAAAAGAGGCATATTCTAACCAATATTTGATTAGTTTCCAGGTCTCTAATGGAGGTTAATAAAAAAGAAAAGGGTGAGGTCTCCATATGATGTTACACCAATTATGCCTAAAATTTTATATGCTCAGTCTAATGATTCTCCAAAAAGTGTATTTTCCACTTTTTCTAGAAAATGCATGCATTTCAAATTTTCTCATAAGTTGATAATATAGAATTGCTAATATGTAAACAAGGAATAGGGGCCATTAAAACATATGTACATAACCTTGAAATTCCTCTGATTGAATTGCTTCAAGAATGCATTTATTCTTACAGTATCATTTCAAGATCTAAATTTATTTTTTGGACGTCTTACCTATCATTTAGTTCCATATTTTGAACTGCCTCCAGAACATTTCAATTTTAATACCTTAATTCTATATTCCTTAACTAAATAAATCCACATGCTATGTGGAATTAATTTTTCCCACTTAGATTATGATCTGTAATTAAGCAAATTCCTCTGCACTCCAAAGAGCTAACGAAGCCCCAACCCCCATCAATAAATAGCCTACCTCCCAAACCCTTGGTTAACTCCTTCTCTCCCTTCCCAGGAAGGGAAGGAATCGTGGATTCTCCTTTGACAATTGTCCTAGTTTCCTATTATATTCTAGGCAGTGTCTGAACTCCAGGCCAATTTGAGTTTTTCCTTTTAATAGCTGTATGATGTTAGCACATTACTTAAACTATCTGAGTCTCAGGGAACTAGAGAATAGAGTCATTTCTTTTGTTCCATCCTGATAGCACTGGTAGGAGGACTAATTGATATACCGGTAGTTTGTGAGTTGCCATTTTGAAAAAATCTCTATCAGCTTTTTACAGAAATTATCACATGTAGCATTTAATCCTTTCACTTATAAGTGCTTAATCAACAATTCTCTGTTTGATTTAAAAATAACAGCCACACAAATTCATACGGAGAAAAGGACCAGGAAGTAATCAGGGCATCTAAGGTAATCTAAGGGCTAATGAGGTTGCACAACATTTTAAAATAAAACCCATATGAGTAATGAGGATACAGCTTTCAAATGTGTCACTGTTATGTCATTGAGAAAGGTAGAATAATTTTCTAACTAATCACAGATCAAATCTGTACTTACATTTACTGCTAATAATGATAATATTTAACACTTAGTGCATACCATTTGCCACTCTGTATTCTAAATGCTTTACGTATATTACTATTACACCCTATCTCCAGGACATCCTTCAGTTAAATGATGTCTCTGTAAGGTCATTTAATAATGATGAATAAAGAATAATAAGTAAAGAATTTGAAAGAATATATAAAAACCAGTATTTGGGGAGAATCATACACATTTTAACTTTTCAGGGAGAAGTTCTAGTTTAGACTATCATAAACAACATTTGAGTAACAGGTAATTAACTAAACTATGTATTGCATGGGTAGGTGTATAATGTACATCATACATAAATATAATTCATACATACTTCTTACCACTACTAATTCTAGACTATCTCTTCCTCCATAAAGGATATTTGTTTGCATAGACTGGAAAGAAGGAGCGGTTTCCCTGTCTTTTGTAATATTTACTCAGGTTGAAATACAGCTTATCTATCAATTAAATTTGGTCCAGTGATTGAGCTGCTAGTGTCAACTTAATTCCCTCATTTATTCCCCTTTTATTCAAGCAAAGTGCCATTCAATTTATGGCTTCTTTTCTCTCCCTCCAGCCTAAGCCTCTTAAGAAAATAAATGAGGCTATAAGTCCTCATTTAGCCCTTCTTAGTCCTGTTGATTCCAGCTGAGGATTTGAATCTTGTCAGTCATTCACCAACCTACTCTTTCAGGTCATCATGCTCTCCAGCTCTATCCTTTTTTTTTTCCTTGCAGAAAGTTGTAAGGGTGTTTTGATAGGAATCTTGATAGTAGAGCAGCCATATAGTTTTAATCAGAATCAGGGTCTTAGAACGCAATGGAATTCATACGTGCTTTGGCACCCATGGGGTCACCTGGAAATAACTGGAGACTGGAGCGAGGTCCCTAAGCCTTCTCTCAGCTATCATTAATCTGCTCAGTTTGGAGAATGTGTTTAGGGGCCTCTGTTCTATTGTGCACCAACTGGATGGATATGTTGGCCAGTGGTGCCAACGTACTCCATGTAATTTTTCCACTTGGCACAGTTTTTGATTTAGGCAAATATTAATATACAGTCTGTTTGAATTCCTGTAGACAGAGAGAGAAGATATACAACGTTAGAATTCTTAGCTAACAAGGGATACTGCCAAATGATAAAATATTAATTCTATTACTTTGTATGCAGATATCTGAGAACTAGAAGCAATTACCCTGACTCTTAATTGCTTCATAGATGAATACAATTATGATGTTACACTCATTCTGTCCGTATTCTCAGTATAAAATAACATCCACATAAGACAGAAATTTCATTAAAAAGTAAACCTTACCAATGTGAAATAAGGCAATAAACCAAGAGATTAAACTTTCATAAACAGTAAGAGATCACTGTTTTGTAAATGAGTGTATAATAATATCTTTGCGGCTCAAATGAAACCATAAAGCTGACTGGGGACCTCACTTTTTTTCTGCAAACTTTTGATTTATCTTTTTAATCTGTTCTTAGCATTGTAAAGCAATTAAACATTGAAAATGGGCTCTAGTCTTCTTTGCACATTGCTCTTCTCCCATTTCACTTCTGTCATTTCTTTTATAATGACAAGCAATTTAGAGGAACAAAAAACAAAATGTAAGTAGCTCCTGCTGTCACAGGTGTTTTCTACTAATGAATAAAAACGACTGGAATTGTAGAAAGGTGTGATTTAAGGAAAGATCTCTCAGGGGTTAGAAGATTTAAAGATCTGTGGACAAAATGCAGAAGTTAAGTACAGATCCCCAAATAATGGTTATATCAGGGAATTTGATAAGTAAGAGTTACTTGTTGAAAGTGGTACCCATATTTGTAGGTCGGCCAAATGAAATTGCTCTTCTAATATAGTTCTCAAACTTTAGTGTACATTGGAATCACTGGAAAGCTTGTTAAAACACACACTCATGGGCCCCACCCCAGTGTTACTGATTCAGTAGGACTGGGATGGAGCCAAGAATTTGCACACTACTATATATAAAATAGATAACTATTAAGAACCTACCATATAGTTCAGGGAATTCTACTCAGTACTCTGTAATGGCCTATATGGGAAACGAATCTGAAAAAGAGTGGATGTACGTGTACGTATAACAGATTCACTTTGCTGTACACCTGAAACTAACACACCATTGTAAATCAGCTATACCCCGATAAAAATTAAAAACACAAACAACAAAACGAAAAGCACACATTGATGGGCCCCACCCCAGTGTTACTGATTCAGTAGGAATTCAATGGAGCCAAGAATTTGCACTGTAACACATTTCCAGGTCCAAAGACAGCATTTTGAGAGTCACTGGTCTAACATAAGGCACTGGTTTGTGCATTCTTTCATCCGCTTCCTCTCAAGAAAACCCTGGAATGCTTGACGGGGACACTCTGAAGGTCATGATCATGTGGCACTGGTATGTGGTAGACCCAGGTAATAAGAGACTCACTTGGGATATAGAGATTTACAGATGATCCAGTGACTCACCTATAGCCATACAGCTGAACCATACTGGAAACCCAAGAGGACCTCCCTTCTAATTCAGCCCTCTGCTCTCTTCGGTAGGCTGTGTTCATCCAAAAGAAGTTCCTGGAATATTCCCCATTCTTCTAAAGGTAACAGTTTAAGGAAATATAATTTTGTTTTTAATTATATTTCAAACTTAATGCAGAACAGATGGGTGACTCAAACAATAAGTAGTTATGAAATTAAATGGGCCACTAAGATAAGCTTCACTTCCTTTTTTTAAATTGACCTATAGTTGATTTATAATGATGTGTGTGTGTCTACACACACACACACACACACAGACACACACACACACACACATATTCTTTTTCAGATTCTTTTCCATTATAAGTTACTACAAGATACTGAATATAGTTCCCTATGCTATCCAGTAGGTCCTTGTTGGTTATCTATTTTATATACAGTAGTGTGTATCTGTTAATCCCAAACTCCTAATTTATCTCCCCCTTCCCCCTTTGGTAAACATAAGTTTGTTTTCTATGTCTGTGAGTCTATTTCTGCTCTGTAAATAAGTTCATTTGGATCATTTTTTAGATTCTACATATAAGGGATATCAGGTGACATTTGTATTTCTCTGTCTGACTGACTTCACTTAGTATGATAATCTCTAGGTCCATCCATGTTGCTGCAAATGGCATTATTTCATTCTTTTTTATGGCTGAGTAATAATCCATTGTGTATATATATGCCACACATTCTTTATCCATTCATCTGTCAATGACATTCATCATGTCAATAGCCATGTCTTGGCTATTATAAATAGTGCTACCATGAACATTGGGGTACGTGTATCTTTTTGAATTAGAGTTTTCGTCTTTTCCAGATATATGCACAGGAGTGGAATTGCTAGGTTATGTGGTAATTATATTTTTAGTTTTTTTAAGGAACCTCCAAACTGTTCTCCATAGTGGCTGCACCAATTTACATCCCCACCAAGCTTCACTTTCCTGAGTCTCCCCCATGTCTGTGTAATATAACAGGGGTCAAACAATTTCTTGCTTATAGAACCTCAGCTTCAGAACTTCCCTGGTGGCTCAGGGGTTAAGAATCCACCTGCCAATGCAGGGGACACAGGTTCAAGCCCTGGTCTGGGAAGATCCCACATACCACGGAGCAACTAAGCCCGTGTGCCACAACTGCTGAGCCTGCGCTCTAGAGCCTGTGAGCCACAACTACTGAGCCCGCGTGCCACAACTACTGAAGCCCGAGCACCTAGAGCCCGTGCTCTGCAACAAGAGAAGCCACCGCAATGAGGAGCCCATGCACCGCAATGAAGAGTAGACCCCGCTCACCACAACTGGAGAAAGCCCGCGCACACAGCGCAGCCAAAACTAAAATAAATTAATTTTTAAAAAAGATTTATTAAAAAAAGGAAACCTCAGCTTCGAATGTTTATAATTTATTCAGCAAATACAAGATTTATTTAAGTTCATGAGGTAGTAATATACACTTGATAGCTCTATCTGTATGTTCCAAAGAAGAAACGAAGAATTAGAACATTTTCATCCTAATCTATGTCATGTTATGCAAAATGTGTTTCTTATAAAATTCACTGTGGTGTTGCTTTGTATCTGTACCAGTCATTAAGAGAAAATAAAATGGCGACTCTTCGTGAATGTTAATAGGGACACATGTAAGTTGCAAGTCAGCCTCATCTTTTTTTTTTTTTTTTTTGCGGTACGCGGGCCTCCCACTGCTGTGGCCTCTCCCGTTGCGGAGCACAGGCTCCGGACGCGCAGGCGCAGCGGCCATGGCTCACGGGCCCAGCCGCTCCGCGGCATGCGGGATCC
>NC_041226.1:65390728-65457277 GCF_002837175.3 Physeter macrocephalus
CCCGTGCATCGGCAGGCGGACGCGCAACCACTGCGCCACCAGGGAAGCCCAGCCTCATCTTTAAGCTATGCAAACAATAACTCCTCTGTTTGATGTGATTTCAGCAAGCCTCTTTGATCCCAAACACCTCTTTCCCAAACGACTTGCTCGATAACTAAATTCCCTGTAACATGAACCAACGTCTTTCATGTAATAATTCAAGTCTTAATCCCTATCAATAACTATGTGTCTCCCACAGTCCAGGCTTTGAGCTTACGTGTATTTATAATGAAGGGCATATGATTAAACAGAACTTCTCTGGTGAGGAGGTTTTTTTCCCCCGCAACTATGAAAGAGCATAAATTCATTTGACAGATATCAACTGAGCACCTACTATGTTTCAGACGCTCTTCTTGCGGCTTGAGCTTCCTCAGTGAATGTAACCAAACAGCCAAGATCCCTGTCCTTTTGAGCTTCCTGTTTTGGGCAAGGGTGTGGAAATTATCAGTAAATAGGAACATCACTGTAGGAAGCCAGAAATGGAAGCAAGGAATCAGTTAGGAGACAGTTGCAGTGAGGCAGGTGACAGATGAGGGGGGGCCCGATCACAGTGCGGGCTGCAGAGCTAGTGAAGGGTGGTTGGATTCTGTACATGTCCTGAAAACCTCAACAAAAGGACTTATGGATGGATAGGATAGAGGTGGGGAGAGCAAGAAAATAGGGGAGTGTGTGAAGAGAGGAGAAAGTAGAAATTCATCCATTTTAAAAGGAAAAAATGGATTGCACTGGTTTACCATAGGTCCTGCAACTCTCAACAATCCTCACTCATCTGACTACGCTGCAAATACTCCTCCTCCATCCTTCCCACACGTCACAGCTAAACAGGATGGATTCTCACTTGAGTCAGATGGTTACAGTCCTTGTGCTGCAAAAAAAAAATAGTCCCCAGAATCATTTTCAATTTTGGGAATCAACAGATAAGTTTATAAGATATAATTAGTGGGTTAATTGTCTTCATTTCAATGAAGACTGCCTTTAAAATCAATTTGCGTAATTAACAGCTCTTATTTAAAACCTTGTGACTTTAGGGGGCGTGGCATAAAATGTGGATGTCTTTGGCTCTCACCAACTCTGGGGTATAGTTAAGAATATCCTGGCATTAATATTTCTAGTTCACAAGCAAGATATTCTTCCCCCATTATGGTATATGTTTGACAGCCATTTCACTAACACCCATCAAGGTCTCTCTAGTTGTTTCTTGCTGAATCCAGAGTATTTGCATATATGTGCCCCCTACCACTTCACTTCTTCCCTGCTTTGCTGCCTGTGCTGCTGTTCATGAGCCCTTGCAGGGTTTATTTATATATATAAATTCTTTTTCCTTATAGGTTATTACAAAATATTGAGTATAGTTCCCTGTGCTATACAGTTGGTCCTTGCTGGTTATCTATTTTATATACTGTAGTGTGTATATGTTAATCCCAACCTCCTACTTTATCCATCACTTTTCTAAATTAAACATAGAACCCCACCCTTGTGTTGTAAATTGCCCTGGATTTCCACACAAACCCACATGGAATAATAGAGCTTCAAGCCTGTGTTAACTTGAAACTGACTTGAAATGATTTGTGTCTTGGTTTTAAGATTGTTTTTGTTTGAATGTGACTGTTTTTGCAGGTCCATTGACACTCTGGCTGGCTTTGAAATTCATACAGTAAGAGATGACATTTCCCCAGGGGAGAGCTAAAACAAGTTGATGAATTGTTATTGTGCTACCTTTCAGAGGATGTCCTATAATTAAACCACACACTCACAAAAAGGACATTACAGAAATGTGATGGATCTGACTCAACCTCTTGAAATCAAAGAAGTTCAAAATTAATGTCCAAAGCCCAAAGTCAAGTGTGCAATATTGAGTATTGTGGAAGTAATTGTGCTCTTGGGGAAAACATTAGCTGATGCCTGGATCTGAAAAATACCACAGCAGGATATATAACAAAAGCCCAAAATTTGCTTTAAGTTTTTATTCATCTTATTTAGATGCATATGTATATTTTCCTATTTATATACTTTTGATAAGGAAACGGTTTTATTACCAATTTGTTTAATGCTGTATCTGTTTCTATAGATCTGAACTTGACTGCATGGCCATGTTCAAACTGATTCAGAACAAATGCCTCCTCTTTTCCTAAGCAGTGAAGATCTATGTATTTGACTTTGAAGTCAACAACTGTGTAGCATTTAATGCCAAATCAAATGCAACATCAAATTACCTTGTATTCATTTAAGTGAATTTGCAGATTTATGGCAGACTGGCACAGATCCAGAGAACTGGGGAAAGGACAATCACAGCAGATGACTGTAAGGAAGGAATATGAAGTAAATACCTGGGAATTAATTACCTGTAGGGTTAAGGTCCATTCTTGGAAAGAGTCAGGAGCAATTTATTTCACAATCAGTTTGCAAGCACCCGGAGTGTAACAGACTAACAGGTAACATGGACTGTTCAAAAACAAGCCATGCCAAACAAAACTAATTTCCCTCTTCGACAAAGTGACTGATCCTATAGACTGTAAGACCCACTGGTTACAGCCCAGTTTGACCTTTGCACAGCTATCAGTGCTATTTCACATGGAATGGTCATTGACAAGCTTGCAAAAAATGGCTTGGATGGAATATATCAGGTAGATATTGAACTGGTTGGGAAAATGTTATTAGGCTTGGTCAGTAAAGAGTATCAGGACAAGTCTGTGGTTATTTAGAAATTTCCACAGGTTTGATTATGGACCTGTTATTGTTTTTGTTTGTTTGTTTTGTTTTAAATAAATGGCTTCATGAGAGATCACAAAATATGTTCAGAGACTTGAAGCAAAGTCAGGTTTGTTGGAGCTTCTTTGCCAGAATCTCTGAAAAAAAGTTTGGGAATCCAAAATGAATTTTAAGAAATTAGAATTGCAATCTAAACTAATTGGGAAGGAATTGCTGAGTGGTTAATACTAAAAAATATGCCAAAGGAAATAAAAACACTAAATTCCATAAATGCAAAATGTGAAAACAAAGCTGTTGTTTACATTAGCATCAACCACTTGCTCTGCCTCTTATACTGAATCTCTGGCCCAAACCACACTTCCTGTTGCAAAGGAAAGATACCAGGCATGTCTGAGCTGGGACCAACGTAGTAGATCAACAATGTCGTTCGATTATTCAGATTATTCAGTCTTTTTATATGTTCAGTGAAGAGTTGTTACTCATAAGCCTCAGTCACTGAAAGACCATAAACAGAGAGAGGTGACAATAAAGATCTACACACACAATTATAGAAGGAGGATATTGTTCACCTCAAGAGAGAATAATAGATACATAATTTTTACAGGACTATATTTAATTTGACATTAAATTATCTTTTTGATCAAGTGATGGGGAGGCAGAAGATTTCTTCTACTCTTCTAGGTTCTTAGACTGGTCTAAGAATAAAATTGACATGAGACAGATTAACAGGGTGAAATCATATAAAAGTTTAATAACATGTATACCTGAGAGAGACCCAGGAGAACTGAGTAACTCATCAAAATGGCCATCCTCAGCTAAAGACAAAAGAGGATATTGTGGGTAAGCGATCTGGGACTTCAAAGGAGAGGAAGGCAATTGACATGAAAATGCAAAAGTAAATGTTTGTAACTGTTTGCCGGGCCATACAGAGACAAAGGGACAGAGAGCGGACTCTGATCTCTAAGGGTTTCCCTCACCCCACCTAGCCCACATTTGCAGTATCTCTGGCGCTAGCTCTATTCTGGGAACAGGCCATTTATCTATATAATTATTTTAGGCGGTTGGGGGGAAGTCAAAGTTTCTTCCTAAGTCTTTTGGGCCTTAAAAATAATCTAAATCCTCACGGCAGAGACATATTTTGGGGTGGCAAATTTTTCTCCCCTACATAAGGATATCACACAACAACTAGTATATTACATCTATTTTTGCCACCAAATACATTTTTGGGGGCCATTCTCAATAAAAATACTTCATAATGTCTATTCAGTTCCTCTGCCCATTTTCAATTGAGTTATTTCGGTTTTTTGTTGTTGAGTTGTCTGAGTTTTTATATTTTTGCATATTAACCCCATATTGGATATATGATTTGCAAATATCTTCACCCATTTGGGGGTTTTTTTGTTTTTTTGTTTTTGTCTTTTTGTTTTGTAGACGTTTCCTTAGCTGTGCAGAGCCTTTTTGTTTGATGTAGTCCCATTTGTTTATTTTTCTTTTTGTTTCCCTTGCCTGAGGAAGCATATCAAAAAATATATATTTCTAAGACTGATGTCAAAGAGCTAATGCCTAGGTTTTCTTCTAGGAGCCTTATGGTTTCAGGTCCTACATTCAAGTATTTAATTCATTTTGAGTTAATTTTTGTATATGGTTTGAGATGGTAGTCTAGTTTAATTCTCCCACATGTGTCCATCCAGTTTTCCCAACACAATTTATTGAAGAGACTGTCCTTTCTCCATTGTACATTTTTGCTCCTTTGTCATAAATTGATTGTCCGTATATGTGTGGGTTTATTTCTGGGCTCTCAGTTCTGTCTCATTGACCTATATATATGTCTGTTCTTCTGCCAGTATCATGCTGCTTTGATTACTATAACTTTGTAATATAATTTGAAATCCACATAGATACATAGAACAGAGTAGTGGTTACCAGAGGGAAAGAAGAGTTGAGGGAGAACAAAAAGGGTAAAGGGAATCAACAGTATGGTGACGGATGAAAACTAAACTCTTGGTGGTGAGCATGCTATAGTATATACAGAAGTCTAAATATAATATTGTATGCATGAAACTTACATAATATTATGAACCAATAAAAAAACACTTCATAATACCTCATTGGGCTAGTATGATGAGAAAAATAATGTTGTCTTATACACCAAATATAGATTTTAAATGGATAATAATGGTCATGGTTATTATTAACAAGTGTTTTCATTCTTGAGACAGTACTAATAATAGCTGACAATTATATATTCCTTATTATGACCCAGACACTCTCATAATTACTTTCTATATATCATTTGATCTTTACAACATCCTATGAGGAAGATACTATTATTATTTCCATTTTATAGATGAGGCACTAAGAGTAACTGGCATATGCCTACATCTCAAATTTTGGTAAAACCAAGAGAATCCCAGTATTTGTCACTGATGCATCTTTCTAATTATGTCATGAAGTATGTCCAATCTAACTCAGAGGCAGTGCTTTGGACATTCATATCCCTTCTTCTGATAGGACTGCTTTAGGTGACATTCTGCAAACTGTTAGATTGTATTTTTTCTGCACAGAGAAGATAGAATATAGCTTGGTGGTTCCTGTGTCTCAGTACAAGATAACAATTTTAATCTCATCAATTTCATATTACCAAATAAATAAATAAGAATATACAATGATTATTCCAAGAAATTTTAAAACATCTTTAAAATAATCTAAATGACATTCTCTAATTTTGCGTAACCTCTTTGGAGAATGTAGTCTCAGAATTTTTTTTCATACATTTATTTATTTTAGGCTGCGTTGAGTCTTCGTTGCTGCGCGCGGGATTTCTCTAGTTGCGGTGAGCAGGGGCTACTCTTCTTGCAGTGCACGGGCTTCTCATTGCGGTGGCTTCTCTTGTTGCGGAGCATGGGCTCTAGGCATGCGGGCTTCAATAGTTGTGGCTCGCGGGCTCTAGAACATAGGCTCAGTAGTTGTGGCGCACGGGCTTAGTTGCTCCATGGCGTCTAGGATCTTCCCGGACCAGGGCTTGAACCCGTGCCCCCTGCATTGCAGGCGGATTCTTAACCACTACGCCACCAGGGAAACCCTCAGATTTATTTTTAATAAGAATTTGTCAGATGTTCTTCAGCTGCATTATTGAAATGAAAGCGCAAAACAGCCCAGCTAAATGTTTTGTTTTAAATATGCAATTGATTATAATTGTTTCATTTCAAAGCCTTATTTAATTAGTAAAACACAGTAAGGATAATCAATTATGATTGATTTAAAAATATCTCTGGGAAAATTGTTCTGCTCTGATATTGAAAATATATGTAATTTCAAAGTTCTCTTTTAATGAAATAACATTTAAAATTTTAAGAAATTTTTACAATTTAAATATAGATATGCATATATAAATTTAACTTTCTCACTTTGTAAAACTCTTTTTTTAAAGAATGAACAAAACTTTTATACTACATTGCAAAATATGTAATTAAGGATTAAAATTAATTATAAAAGTGATGATACACATATGTATCATCAGTATCACGTATAGTAGTATAAAATTGTTAGCATTCTTTAAATTTGAATATTTTACCTTCCATAATAGTTTGCTAATGTTATCCTACAGATAAGTAACACATTTTAAGAGTATTCCTAACATGGAACTCCTTTTGGTTTTCCTTTCTCATTTTCTTATTAGGAGTTAACTGCAGGCTTGTATAAGGAAGAGGTAATTTTAAATAATGAGACATTATGGACAGGAAAAATACATGAAGCCTTTTGTAAGGATTACTCACTGCTCTTAGAGGAATAGATTTTGGTCCTGATCTTTTTCTTCATGTGTATGTAGTACTTATTCTTGATTTATTTCATTTAATATTCTTTGACATTTATTTCTAGAAAAATTTTAAACAGATACCCTCATAATATTCAAAAAGCACCATATGTTTTAACTCTTGGTTTTGATTTCCATTAGGCATTTATTTGAAATGGAAATCTCTAAATTATCATTTGGAATTTATACTTAAGGATCACAATACTGGCAGTTATACTAAGCCACTGGTGTTGTCAACATGGTTAGCCTTGATTTACTTTTTTAGTACAGTAGGTATAATTT
The DNA here is from genome assembly GCF_002837175.3 of Physeter macrocephalus. Taxonomy (NCBI): domain Eukaryota; kingdom Metazoa; phylum Chordata; class Mammalia; order Artiodactyla; family Physeteridae; genus Physeter; species Physeter macrocephalus. Next base: position 65,397,573 of record NC_041226.1, read on the forward strand.
AAGCAAAATTAAAATTATGGCCAATAGAGTTTTTGTCACATGTACTAAAATAATGTTATTCTCAAGTTTTCCTCGTCTTACTTTGGAAATGGCTTCTGCAGCCCACTTAATTTGACATCTTTGGCACAATGAACCAGAACCTGGCTTGGAAAGACACAAAAACTGCATTGGCAAATGATCTGCCAAGTGACCCATGAACAAAAGCAAGATTGGATTGCCCTTAGAAATAAACCTATTTGAATTTTATTATCTCCAGAGCACCCTGTGTCTCTAATCTTGTGAAAGGTTAGTAGTCTATCCATCAGAGCAAGATAAGAGTGCTGGTTGATGTCTGCTCTTGATGATAACTGAATCCAGCAGTTGGAGCTGGAAGAAGGAGATTCATTACCATCGGCAGTTCAAAAAGAGAGATGGGAATGGCCATGGATGGAGTCATTCACAACAAGCCATGTTTTCCTAGGTCAGGGTATTTAAAACAAAGCAAAACAAAAAACGAAGAACTGCTATATTGAGGAAGCTTTGCAGAGCCCTTTAAAGAAGTCCCCCTAAATCAGAGCTGTTTTAAGACTACCCTTTGTAGAGATTACCAATTTCTAATATGTAGATACTTTCTTTAAAACTATTGCTAATTGCATTGGGGAGGTTTTTATGACAAACATCAGAATAAAAATAAGAGTGATATCATATCACTGTATAACATATGGCTAATAATGAACAAATATTATAAAATATCCAATAAAGTCAAAAATAATCAGCCTGTGGTACAAATAAAACTTTTTAAAGTTAAATGAATATATTCTTTTGTGGACTTTTACATACGATCTATATAATTCAGAAGTTGGGATAGAGGTCATCTAAAAGGTATTTGTAAATTTAAAACATACCAATGGATCAAAATAAGCATGTCCTTTAACTAGGGGTTAATTTAATTTTGACATTATGAGAAATAGGATGCATACATTCAACATTGTAGAATTTCATAAAAGATATGACACTCAATAATTGATGCTTTATGAAATGTTTAATAATAATTGTTTTTGTTCATTGCATTCCAAATGATTGATGTTATAAAAGTAAAATAGCCGTCATACAACATGAGATTAATGACTTCAGTATTTTTTTCTTTGAGAAGAATCTGGTAAATGACTGGCAAAGTGAATGTAACCAATTTCAAGCAAATTTAGATCGAAGTTAAATTAATTCATCTGTATTTATATCTTACACAAGAATACTGTAAGTCTTATTATATACCTGTACCAGGATATCCATTGTTTATGCATTCATCAGAACAATATAGTTACATTTGAATTAAACATCTATGCTGCCAAGTGGGGCTGATGTTCATTTCCCTTTGATAGATTTAAGGAATCAAATGATTCCTAAGATATGACCTGGGGAGGCTGTGCCATCTCTTAGTCTTGTCCAACAAGCTCAAGCATGTGGTGAGTGACAAAAGTGGTTGGAAGTTTCCCTGACTTTCTTTGCATTTTTATTGTTGTCAAATGTTTATAGAAACATTCCTAGAATTACACAATTTATCATCCTGGGCTAATGTTCATCCAATGCCCACCAAAAGCTCTGCAGAGAAGACAATGACTTTAAATTCATAATAATTGAAACCTGAAACTGCTGGTCTTTTTTCTTTCGTTTGAGCTGACATCTGTAATAATGAACAATGGAATTTTGTTGAATACTGATTACATCAATTAGAGAAATCCTTTCTCCATCTAGTAATAAATAGAAATTATCTGTATTTTTCAGAGCATTTATTCAAAAACCCAAAGTGTAGATGTTTTTAATATTAATAGATAATTACCTAACATTACTGAGAGCATTATTTTATAGCCAGCATGCTGTACTTTTTATTTCTTTTTTTATTAATTAAGTCCTTTTTACTAATCAGTAGGAATCCACTAGATTTAAAGTCAAAAGACTCAAATTCTATTCCTTCTACTTTGCTGGTATAGTCTGTAATTTTGAGTAAATTTCTTGTTTATTTTCAGCCCTCTCTGTGCATTTAGGTATTTCCCCTCTGTCATCAAGCAATATTTTTGTGTTTAAGAGGGCTTTTCATGTTAAAATAATATCTATTTTTTTTCCAAATATAAAAGCAATTTATAGTCATTGTACAAACTCTGGAAAATTAACAATGTGCAGAGAAGAAGATACAAGTAAGCCATAACATTCTACCCATTGTAAACTGGTTTTGCATATGTATTTTTAAATTTTTTCTCAATGTGTATGTGTTTATCATTTATTTATTTATTTTTACAAAATTGGGATTGTACTTGATACATCCTTTTGTATCATTTTATATCTTACCAATTTCTGTCATCATGTCTTATACTGGAGGTAGATTTCCCATGAATATGGTAAAGTTTAAGTTTCAAGACCCTTCACTTGAATAGACCCTATCCAGTGTCCTATGCCTTATTTTGTATTTGTAATTTTGTATTATATTTGTTTAAAAAGAGTTTTCTAAATTTATAAGCTTCAATTCTCATATTATCTATAGAGTCTGTAGATTCTGAAGCCATACTGCCTGGGTTTGTAATCCCAGCTACACACCTGTTAGCTATGTACCTTGTAAGTTACTTAACTTTTCTGTTTCCCCAAATGTAAAATTCAGACGATAATAGTAACTATCTCATAGGGTTGCTGACAAGATTAAATCAGTTAACACATGAGAAGCCCTTTAAACAGTAGCTCACTCATAGTGCTTAGTAAGAGTTAGCTTTTAAATGTTCTTTAAAAATAATTATAAACATCACATAATACTTTACAGTGTGGATTAGTCATTCTTTGGGGATTTTTAATTTTTCTCTCCTTTTTGCTAAAATGAATAAAGGAGGAATATCTTTACACACATAGTTTTGACCTTACTTTGCATTTGAACCATCTTCTTTTATTAGAGGTATCCTGCATTTCACTTTTTCTTTAAAAAAAACAAAGACAAGTAGTAGATATCAAAAAAGTTAACATTCTTCTTTTGCAAAATATAGATAGTTAAAAACAACTCAAAACTGAAGGTGAGGTATAGCAAAATATGTGAATATATTATTATTTGATTTTTTTTTTTAAACTTACATTTTGTACTGACTTTTGCTTTCATTTAAACATCTGTTAAGCAAAGTAAAAAAGTCCTTTTTATTCCAGGACTTTTCACATGTTTTTGGTATTGCAGGTTTTTGATGGGCCAGAAAGGATACCACTTAATAAGTTAGTGTTAAATTAAGATATAATATTTTCACAAAAACTGTTATATTTAATTATGCTTTTGCAACTCAGCATTTCCCAATAAACAACTTCTTCCTCCGGTTGTCCATGTTATGTGCTTAAATGATGCCCTGATTAGACTCTTGTAATCATTCCATTTCCCTTTGTCATGAATTAATTTGGACATTATCAGACCTTCTTCCTCCCTCTTCCCATACTGTACCCCTCCTTCCCTCACCATGGGATAAGCCCCTTGTCCTGTAATCAGTGAAGGCAGAGGGTGACTGGGGAGGGGGTGTTAAGTGGTGGAAAAGGAAAAAGAGATGGAAGACAAAGGGAAAGAGACTAGCACACTCTTGTCCCCCAGGACCACTGCCAGTGCTCTTCACATACTCTTGACACTGACCAATGCTTGGCTGCCTTCCCAAGACCAGAACACTAATTTTCTACTGCAAGAAAAGAGAGAAGGGAAAGTAAGTGAAGGGAAGGAGAAAATAGGGTCTTTCCTGATGTATAGTATGGCTTCTCCCTCCAGCATTATTACTCCTTTCCCTGCCCATTTCACCATCAATCACGCATTGACCTAAAATGAAAGTATTAGAGAACAGAGAAGGGCTGCAGTGATTTTCAATCTTGGCTGTACTTTGGGATCACTTGCAGAGCTTGAAGATATATCGATACCTGGATCTCACTCTGATGGATTATAATTTAGTCTAGAATGCAGCCTGGGCATCAAGATTTTTTTTAAGTGATTTTAATGGGCAGCCAAGAGGGAAAAAGAAGTAAATTTCGTTTGGCTCTTCTTCCTTACTCTCCCTAAAAGCCTACATAATCTCTTGTTCCAGTACCCCCAGGTCCTTATCATTGACTTTTCACCTACAAACTACCTTTAGCCCCACTTCCCAGAGTTCACCCTTGGTGGTTTGATATTGGAGAGGTGTGTTCTACCCTCTGGCCCAGTGAGTAGTTGGGTGAAGAAGTCGGGGGAGCTGGACAAAGAACTGGATTTGTAAAGAGAGAAATATACTATGAAGAGAGCATATACCCCATGCTGTGGGTAATGTCATCAGAAAAAAATGGAAGCAGGGTGTTGGGCAAGGCCTAAAGAACACTGTCCGTAGGCCAAAGCTAAAGAGCTGCGCAACGATGAAGGTGAGCTCAGAAAACATAGCCGATTTCAATTTCATATGCATTGCTTAGAGTGAGATGCAAATACCATCTGCAGTCTCAAAACACTTGTTTGCTTTTGGCAGCAACCGTCAGCAACTTTCAAACTTAATTCATGAATCCCAGCATTAATAGTTTATCTATACCACCTTGTGAACATAAATGGCCTAATCAGTCTTTCTTACGTTAAAAGAGATCTTTGGGAGAAATAACCTACCACGAAATAAAACATTTATCAATCTAATGTGTAAAGGATCACTAAGTATAGAAAAAATTTCACCTTGTGAAATGTGAATTCAAATCAACAATTTCTATAAACTGCTCTATTGCTTCAAATCTCCCTATATCGGCCAGTTACAGAGTGCTGCTTCCAGGTAACTTTTCTTTTTGCAGCTGAATTACACACCTGATTATGAAAAATCTCCTGGCTTTGGGTCTCTTCAGCTGACTTTACCTTAATGGTATTGAATTAAAGGACTCTGTTGCAAGATATCGGTTATTTTTAACAAATACTCATGATTGTAAACTGATGACTTTTCATTAAAAATTTCTTCATGGAAAAGTCCAGTCAACTTGATTAGATACCTTGGAAGAATATAGAATGGTGGTGTCCAGTTGAGCTGAATAATGTGTTTAAAAATGCATTTACTGTATCCTAAGTTTTGGGGCATTTTTTTTTTCCTGACTTATTGGTTAGAAGTATTTCCCCAGAACTCTTACGTTTCTACTTATTTAGATCTAGTTTATAAGAATTTCCAACATACAATGGGAGTAATGTAATGAAAATAACCTTTGGATTAATATAGCAAGCAACTTTTGACTTCTGTATTGTAACATTTTAAACAACTGATATATTATTATTTTCTGAAAATAATTCTCCTAGATTTATTATGAGCATTTTATTTTGTTGTAGGGCCTTGTACGATGTTAAAAGATTGTTTAAATTTTTATTTTCATTAATTATCGTGAAAAGAAATTTGAAAAAGAAAATTGTATTATTTTTTTTAACCTTAACCTAGTATCAGAGGAGAGTGTTATTTTTTCTTTTCCTTTTTCATTTTTATACTGTCTATTTTACATTCCAGGTTTATTGTAAGATTTTCTCCTCATGAAAATCTCCAGGGACTCATTAAACCACAATCTTAGAAAAATTTAGGGTGTCTACTTTAAAATCACTAAAGTCACCTAAATCCTCTAAATCATTTAAGTGATTTAAGAATTTACTTTTGGATTTTAGTTACCTCGCCGGGGAATATAAAGAGATGAACAGGCTGCAGGGCTGTCAGGGCAAATTTTAACATATAAGATAAAATAATGGAGGAAAGAACTTTTATTCTACTACTAAGAGATAACAGACTAATAATTAAATTGTCTTCCTACTTACAAGAATTCAAGGGCATAATACATTCTGTTTGATTAATTTATCTTAAAACGTTTCACTTAGGATTTTGACCCTTTATGCCAGGGATTGGCAAAATTTTTTGGTAAAGGGCTGGATATTAAATATTTGGAGCATTTTGTTCCCAGATTCTTTGCCATTGTTGGTTTATATTTTGCTTGTTTGAATTTATTCAAATGTTTAAATGTATTTGTTGATAATATATACATGTTATTATAAAACAATATCTACAATATATGTGTATATATATGTTATAAAATGGGACATATGTAAAGTCAAATATTTTTAGCATCCTTTTGCATACCAGTCACTGTTCTGTGCACTGTAGCTATAATCACAGGTTCGGTCACTGATTTTCTTCTAGTGGAAGCCACTCCTTTGAGGAAGATATACCAACCCTAGGGATTTGCATGTGCTCTCCAGTCTCAGTTATCTACATTAGCTAATTAGCATTAGTGGAAAAATAATCACACATGAAAATTATTTTTAAAAGATAATTTAGATTTGATTTTAGAATGCACTTTGCAATTTATATTTAAGTATGGTTTTACCCAGTGTCCCAGGAGTTTGTTATACTTATTAATTATTCAAATCACAGTGTGAAAATTGGACTTCGTGTAAACTACAAAGCTGCCCTGCTGTCCTATTGTCTCTTAGAACTCACCCTGTCAGCAGTGGTTTGGAGCTCTGGGTCGTGCGCCAGTTTAGTGGTCTAGGGCAACTTGCTTAACATTTCTGGACCTCAATTTCCTCATCTGCAGTCTGATTATAATAATCCCTCAAACAGGAAATCTGTAGATTACTCCTGTTAACTCACTTTGAAATTATATAGGCTTCTATTAATTCCTGGGATGAACTGACTGACTAAATCATAATGCTTATTATAACATAAGAAACATAATCTATGAAAACATACACACACACACACACACACAGAGCAAGAGAAAGTATGAATTAAGAGATAAAGAAGGGGCAAATCACAAATGAAGTTTTGCTTGCAGCAACTTCGTCTCAGTAATTACAGATTCTGATTTCTCCCTTGTTGAATAAATTGTTATTTTGAAAATCATTTTATTTAATTTCAACCCCATAATTTTTAAAAATGCCTACTGAGGGTCTGTTTCTTACACAAAAACGCAACTGATGTTTAAGAGAAACTACAAAGATGACATAATAGGATATCTATTCAAAATAGTTCTCCTCTTTCCCTGATATAATTATTTAACCTGAATAATGACGAAATAAAACGTGGCGTTGTCTTGCTTACTGAAAACAACAAAGTTCCAAACTGAGTTTATTTGACTAGCTATTGGATGGAAGGAGGCTTCAGGGCAGTGTAGGAGACGGGGTGGTTTAAGAGTTAACTCATGCGAGCCATTGCCTAAATGAAGGGCGCGAGTGAATGTGAATGCAGGCAGCTTGGTGAGATCGTGGGCCGTGGGCCGTAGGGTTAAGGCCCAGCAGGACCAGCAGCAGGAGAGGCAGCGGTGAAACCAGGCAAAGCACATGGCTCAGAACAGGAAGAGATGTTCAGAGAGGAAGCGAGGGTCTGGTAGAGCCGTCTTGATAACCACCATACTTTAGAGCAGAGCGTACAGGGCATTGTACATGTAGACGCACAGGACCGTGGAGCCTGGGAGGATATGAATGTTTACATATTTATAAATACATGAGTTTGGAGGATGACAGTAGGGCACATCAGTTATGTCTGCTCTAAGATGTGGTCGTAGCATCTCTCTCCCACAGTTATTACCATCTAAGAGGAGCCCGGTCCACGTGGAGTCAGGATGTATTTCACTGGGTGTTCATGTTCACCATCTATTTGTTCGTTCACTAGTCACCACTTTTTAAGGCCCTACCCCGTGATAGGCACCATACATGGAAATGGTAGTATTGGTCACCAGCAGTCTTACCTGTGAATAGGATGTGGGTTTCAGCTCCTTTCACTTAAAGCACACACAGCTCCTCAAGTTCATCTTGTAAATAAATTGCGAGGCTGATGAGGTCTAGAAATGTGCTGGCTTTTTCTTGGAATGTTTTGATAGCCTATTTCTAGGCTTCTGGAATTCATCAGTAGAAGGGTGGTGCTCAATGGGTAGGGTGAGTGTGATTTTGTACCCCTGGGGGACATTTGATAATGTCTGCGGACAATTTTGTCATCACTACTGGACAAAGGATGTGCCAATAGCATGTATAGGTGGAAGCCAGGGATGCTACTTATTATCTTACAATGCACAGGACAGACACCTAACATGGACTGTCCAGCCCAGGGAATTCCTGGTGGTCCAGTGGTTAGGACTCCGTGATTTCACTGTTAGGGCCCAAGTTCAATCCCTGGTTGGGGAACTAAGATTCCACAAGCCGCATGGTGGGGCAAAAAAAATAATAATAAATTTAGAAAAAGAAGATTGTCCAAGGAATAAATACGCAGACGTAGAGAATGGACTTGAGGACACGGAGAGCAGGAAGGGTAAGCTGGGACGAAGTGAGAGAGTGGTATGGACATATATACACTACCAAATGTAAAATAGATAGCTAGTGGGAAGCAGCCGCATAGCGCAGGGAGACCAGCTCAGTGCTTTGTGACCACCGAGAGGGGTGGGATAGGGAGGGTGGGAGGGAGGGAGACGCAAGAGGGATTAGATATGGGAACATATGTATATGTGTAGCTGATTCACTTTGTTATACAACAGAAACTAACACCATTGTAAAGCAATTATACTCCAATAAAGATGTTTTAAAAAATAAGATAAAATAAAGTAAAATAAAATAATAAGAAAAAAGATTGTCCAGCTCAAAATGTCAACAGTGCTGAGGCAGAGACCCCTGATGTAGAAGACTGGCATCCAGCTGTCCATTCCACATAAGCCATGACCTGCCAAGGGTGACATTGCATGTGGCAAGGACTCCCTGAGCAGCACCTCTCTTCTTATCGAGTCTCAGCGTCTGGGGAGTGGGGAGAAGTAGGTCATTTAGGGACCATGTGTAAGTCTACCGGAGAAGAGAGTAAATGGCGCTGGGGTTCTTCTTCCTCCTTAACCCAGCATTTCCCTGCTGGTCACATCAGGTTATGATGTCAGCAAGGAGACTTTGAAAGGAGAAGTCATCTCAGAAGATATACTTGAAAGCTGACAGGTGTATGCAGAGTGAAGGACTCTCCTAGTCACTTAACCTTGAAAAGGGCCTGGGTCGGGGGCAGGGTGGTAGCTTTCCTGTGTCTATGAAACATAGTCCTTATAGGATACCAGCTTTCTGAATCATTTACCCTCCATGCCAGCAACTTGAGGTTTTTCCTTAGCCAAAGCTCGGGTTCTGGGCTGGCTGAACTGATTTAGCATGCTTTTGTGGAGAGGAGGGCAGAAAGAAAGATTATGAGAGTAATACACTCAACACAAATATGTGGGTTTAGGGCAGCAAATTGAATATACCTGCTTCCCCTGGTGAGACAGATGCTGTCTGTGATCATGCATAGATACAGTCTCCAATGACACCAGTGACCAAAGCTTCTCACTCACTGGGTTCTGGGATGATGTGGATTTACACCACCATCTGAAGCACTCATTTTAAATGACCTTTCAATGAGAAGTGTTTTGGAGAGCAGGAGAGTAGAATAGGAAGATGCTACAATTTCTAGGTAAGTGCTAAACAGTGCTTGATCCAGTTGCCATGCCCAATCCCCCTACGACAATATTAACTAGATAACACTTCCAGCTTCAATGGGCCAAGTTTTTGCTGTTTTGTGCGGCCTGCAGATTCCTTGAGAGCCTTTAGTCTGCCTTTCTCCTCTTGCTTGCACCTCCCCTTGGTCCTGTGTGCACCTTACATTTTGATCCGTTCACTTGGAGGCTTTACTTGAAGCCTTTCTCAGATATCCTTAGGGCACCTTTTGGCTCCTAGGAGTTGATTTTTGCCCCTTAAGAGACATCTGCAAGCGATCAGTGGCATGCATAGACTTTCTTTTTGCTCTTGGAACAGTGGTGGTTTTTATCGACAAGATTGTTCTCCCACTTGGGGCAGTCTGCCCCGCAGCAAACAGATGTTCACATCCAGATCTCCCCTCTAGATGAATAAAATCCTCCCAGAGGCTACTGCTGGCTGGAAGAAATTCTTTTGTGCTTCTATAAAGCATAACTGAGCCCTAAGCAACCACCTTTGATGTATATTTTGTGATTGGGGAAGGAAAAAATTTTTAAAAACATCTTCATCTGCCAAACTCTTACAGATGAGAATTTTTGTTGACTGAAGCCGTTATCCACTGTGAGCTTTGACCTCTCCCATTAAGCAAAGGGTTAGATTGAGGTGTTTTTTTTTTTTTTTTTCGTTATATGGCTCTTCAATTTTATTCTCTGTGCTGTTTGGGCATAATACTTTCTCAGCAAAATGGGTGTGATAACTGTCTTCCAAATCCCCATCTTGTTTGGTTTGCTGAGACAGTTTTCATCCAAGCATAAAATACTTTGTTCAAAGAGTCACCCTTCAAAAGGTGGAAGTTTAAGTCTGTGGGCATGCTAAAAATGAAATGAGAATACTTATTTTTTGGAGGACATTAGTTTTGCCTCACTACCTCGGATCCCCATCTTTCATAAGATTTAAGATCAATGTACTTTAGGGTACCAACATTTTTCGTAATTGCCTAATGCATTAGCATCCTTCAATACCAAGTATTAACTTTGACTGTGAGATCACTAAACCGTATAATGATTTTGAACACGGAATAATAACTTGACTTTTGAGGACCACTGAAGCTAAGAGCAAACTTTTGAGACAATGACATACCCTTAAACACAAATTTAATCCTGGAATCTAATAAAATGCTTCTTGAGCCATATTTATGGAAATCTGATAACTTAGTTTCTATATTCAATTATGATACTAATTTAGGCATAAAGACACAAACCACAAAGCACAGTGAGTGGGCAATCTGATTTTAACTATTCAGCTACAAAATGGTCATAAGCCTAATATTTAATTTTCCCCATGTCAGGAGAGGAAAAGTCAAGGAATGTTACCTTCTGTAAAATAAAAAACAAAATTTTCATCCCTACAGAGAAGGATTTATACCTGAAATCTTTGGAGAACGATGAGAACCAGAAGATTTTTCTTTTTTTTTTTCTCTTGCAAATCCAGACCACACTACTGATTACTGACTATTCATTGCTGAAGGCAGTCCTCTGTATTCAGTAAATTAAGCTTTTATTTCAGAGTCCAACAAAATAATTGACCTCAAAAAGAAGATAAATGAATAGGCTATCCTGAGCTCGTGATGAAAATCTACTTTCCAGTCTCATTATATTAGTATTTTTCAATTCGGTGATTTTTCCATTCTTTCATAGTTTCTTTTACAATTATAACACTTTTCACTCTGCTCCTATATGAACAAGGCCAAGCTATTTTCATCCTTGGTTTCAAGACTGAAAAGTTTTACTATGCTATTTTTATACTTTGTTATTAATATTAATAATTTAATATCGTTTCCATTTTAGGATAATACAAGTTACTAGTAAATTTCTGAAAAACTTCTGAAATGTTTCTTATTTCATAAAATCATAAATAACATAGACATATAGCATATATAAAAATTTTGATTAATTAATCCTTTGACAGTTTTGAACATTTTTGTCCAAAGTGATTTTCCTTAATGAATCCTCGAAGATTAGGGAGGTTTAAAACTATTTAGCCTGATTTTTACATTTGGGAAAAATTAAAATGAGAACTATTTGGTGCCTTGAACAAGATTACACAGGGGTAATAAGCCGTGACTTTCAGATAATCCCTCAGTTTTTGCTACCAGTGTAGCAACATAATTTCTGTATTTAAGAAAAAAAAAATGTGTTCTTTCGTAGTAAGAGGGTAAACATTGAACAGAGTCCTTTTTAAGATTTAGTGTATTGGTTTTATTTGAAAACGAATACAATATAATCACCATTATAGACACCATTTTATCAAGACAGTGATTCAATGCTGTATTATTTGGAATTGAAGTAGCTAAATCAAGTGCTTCTTCAGGCACCTTCTGATATTGACAAAATTAGGTGTAGCTTCCATAGAATTCATAGAGAGAGTCATTGCTTTTTCTCTTCTGCATCTCAGGAAAAGAATCCCGCAAGCCCCCAGAAAAAAGAAGAGGTTTTTATTTGATTCCTACTGGGATTCCTTGAGGTATCCAGGACTTGCTTTTTCCCCGGCTTTAACTGAGAGGGGCCGTAGCTTCTGGGAATAAGAGGGAACTGTAGGAGGTAAAGCAGAATTACTCTGTTGTTGGTAACTTGGATTTACAGACTCAGAAGAATGATCTTTCCATAGCCATTTTCCCACCCCCAGTCACATTCTCTGAATGGGATAAAACTTGAGCTTGCTCTACCCAGCCTCATTTGTGCAAATGGATAAGTATCATACACATATGCGCTGTGTCTTGAGGGAGACTAATATGAAGACCTACCAGTACCCAGGGACGTTGTTTTTGCCATCCTATTGTTTTGCCTACTACTACTCCCAGAAACACTCAAGTGCTACTGCAGGATGGAAGAAGTCATTTCTTGGTAGACTCTTTTTCATTTAGAACCTCTTAACCAGAAAGCCCAAATGCCTATATTTTATTCAAGTGCTATAAAATGATAGTGATAGCATATGATGATAATGCATGGTACTTCATAACTTTCTTATGCATTATGGCAGCCTAAATTATGTTTATTGTAGCCTTGGCATTAAGTGCATTTAATTGCATTATGAATCTCTAAACACTGAGAATTGATTGCTATATATAGCAACTACAAAGAGTCCAAATATTACATTAATTTGAATATCCCATTTATGAACTTTTCCAAATAAAAGCAATTTAATTGAATTTGGTGGTAGAACAGTTTTGTAAATAGACTGGAGCAAATTTTTTTGTATCACTTATGCATTTATTATTATATTAATGACAATACTTAGCCACATATTCTGATTTGAGTTAATATGAAACTATAGGATTTTCTAAAATTAACAATAAATGGAAATATAACTGAAACTTTCAGGAGGAGTATTAAATGGTTAATTCCTAATGTTAATGGATGTTCTTTCAGACAGAATCCCATGATCTTCTGTTTTCTTTGACTCAGAGACGATCGTAGATGTAGGTCAAATCTCATTTAAAATATTATCAGTTTATTGATACCTTAATCACAGGATACATTTTTTTCTGTGAAAATAACCATTAGAAGCAGTTGTTTTTAAGGTAAGTAGATGTCTTGGACTTCCTAGATCTTGCTAATTTATGACTGCTTTCTTGTTTTATCTGCAGAATTTTTCCGAGAGCTTCTGGAAAATGCAGAGAAGTCACTAAATGATATGTTTGTACGGACCTATGGCATGCTGTACATGCAGAATTCGGAAGTGTTCCAGGACCTCTTCACAGAGCTAAAAAGATACTACACCGGGGGCAATGTGAATCTGGAGGAGATGCTCAATGACTTCTGGGCTCGGCTCCTGGAACGAATGTTTCAGCTGATCAACCCACAGTATCACTTCAGTGAGGACTACCTGGAGTGCGTGAGCAAATACACAGACCAGCTGAAGCCATTTGGAGATGTTCCCCGGAAGCTGAAAATTCAGGTCACTCGCGCCTTCATTGCTGCTCGGACATTTGTCCAGGGGCTGACCGTGGGCAGAGAAGTTGCAAATCGAGTTTCCAAGGTAATTGAAAATCTACTGTCTTTCTAATTGGCCTTTCTCATTTTTTTTTTGTTTGTTTTTAAAACCAACGTTTAAAAGAGAAGTTCAAGGTAAAATTTCTCACTTACAGTGGTTCTTGCTCTTAGAGAAATCAACTAAATGTTAAAGCTTAATTCTTTGTGTGAGAGAAGCCAGGATTTCAAGCCACTGCATGTGGTTTGAAACATAATGTCAATATTTATCAGCAATTCAGCAGAGAAGCTTTTATCAGGAAATGCATGAAAACAGGTGTCTTGTAACCATGACCACCTGGCATTTCTGATCAGTTTTAAGGGTGATAATACTCATGAAACAGTCCATCTGGAGGTTATAATCCTCTAGGAAGTCCCAAGGAGACAGTCTTATGGCGCTGGCAAGTGGAGACAAGTTGTTGCTCCGAACACCAGCACCTGGCATTTCTTCTTCTTCATCACCCTTGTCAAAGTGGCCGAATTCCTTACTAGTAAAAGAAGAGCTGACACCTGTAGAACTGGATTAGGGAGGACTAATGAATACAAAGTGTAGAATCTGGCGGAGAATTCTTTTTGTTATCCATTATCTTTGCAATTCAACGCCGTGTATTGCGTTGGGCTTATGAGAAAGATAAATCACTAATACACGTCTGTGCCTTTCCTTGAGCATGTCTCTAAACCTTTACTGCAAGGGGTTTTTTTCCGCTGCTGTTTTTAAAACATGGAGTGTTTCCTGTGTAGAGGATATATGCCTTCGTTTAAATTCTTCCTTGACATTCAACTGCTCTTATGAGATGAGCTTGCCCATTTCTGAGGGCAGTCCAACAAATAAACTGAAAGATGATTACTTTAAGAGGTAAAGTTAAAACAATAGATAACAGAAGTCTGGTATTATGTCACCCCAAGAAGGTCATGTTTGTACAAAGATTATTGCTAAATATTACTTTCTTACTGCAGGGTCGTGCCAAAGAGCCACATATTTTTTATAACTATTAGTACCATCCTGGCATGTTTCTTTTTTCCCCACTTTAATCTCCTCAATATTTACATCTTGGTATCAAGATGTATATACCCTGAAAAATGCTTCTCTATGGCTCTGTTTGTAAAATTCATAGCAATCCATTTTTTTAATTATCAATTCTTAAAAAGTTTACTTGAGCGTATGGGAAGATTATTTGGAAGAACGCTCTGATGAGGATAAACACAAGGGATTTAATAATATAAAGGGCCTATAACTTTGATGTTCAAAACAATTTTTTTTATTGAAAAATCAACAACATTCTAGATACCAAAGGAAATAGAACCCCAAAAGTGGATTAATAAGGCGTTGGCCAGGTGGAGTAATAAGAGGAAATATGATTATCTGGGAAAGTCTGTGAAATGTAGGTCGATATAAGAAATAAATATATATTCCATATATTCTTGAGAGAGAGATTTTGTTTAAAAAAAAAAAGTTTAGTCCCAGTGACTTCAAATTGAAGTCTTTGCTTTTATTGAAGAATGAGACACGTGAGGTAAGAAATTCAAGGCATGGATTAATATATGCAATATTCCTGATTGTTTAGGTAGAGTCTGCCTGAGTGTGAATAATGATTAGGTACATATATTTTGGTCTGGGGAGGTCTCAGTGAGGTAAGAGAATATTTTCTACCAAAGCATCTAAAAAGCCAGAGGAGAGGTTGCTGCTGGCTGACTGACTGTCTCTCCTGCTTCTCAGAGGATGGCATTAACAACAGCCAGGAAACGGCACCTCCCCTTCGTCATTCCCCGACTGTCTTATTCTGAGGTCTTTGTGCACCAAAATCTAACGTGTCCACCTTCATGGTAAAGGTTGATATCATGGACCAACCATCAGTAGAGTATGACCTTTAGTTTTTTTCCGGATGTGAGGAGAGGTATACTCAGCAACCCTGAGATCTTTCTTCCCTTGATCTCTTCATGACCAACATTCATTCGCAGAACACCTGCAGTGGATTTGCAATGTACTTTGTGGTCGTGTAACTATGAATGTTTACTGTTCTATGCAGATATTAGCTTTTCTGACCTGAGTTTCATTAGCCCCAATCTACTCAAATCCTAAATCCCATGCTGACATCTGGTCTGCCTTCTAGTGGGTGGGTGGGTGGGTGGATGGATGGATGGATGGATGGATGGATGGATGGATGGATGGAGAGAGAGAGAGATGGATGTGGATATATAGCCTTGGTTTAAAAGAAGCTAAGCAATTTTTTCTCAAATAACTTATGACCCAGGGATTTAAGTATTTTATCAGTGAACTTTCTCGCCTAATGATTACCGGATGGTCTGTAGCTCACTAAATCAGATACAGATCTGCTAGTACCATTTGCGTGCTTATGACGATGACTTACGGCACCCAAACCATTCTCTGTGCTAAGAATAAACTATTACAAGACTAACTATATTAAGAGGAGAAGCAAGAATTGCGTTTGACGTTTAGCCCTTCATATATCAGAAGTTTCCCTGTTGTCTCTTAACTGAGTGAGTTAGGGTTTGTGAAATGACTGCGGAAGAGTTAAAGAATTCAAGGCAAAATTCCCAAATAGCGATCCACAAACCACCTTATCTCCTGCACCTTGGCTTGGGGGATATTTTTCTCCTTCAGTTTCTCTCTTCTCTTACAGTGGCTTCTTAAATCTAGGAAGGCATCATTAATAGCTTCTAATTAACTGTTTTGACAGGAAAATTTAGCTCTTTGGCGAAACACAGCAGTTTGACACAAATGTTTTGACACAACGTTTGGGGAATTTCCTTACCAGAAAAATGGAGGACTAATTTGTTAACGTCAACATAACTATTTTTAAAACTTACTCTTGCCATCTCAGATACGAACATTGTCTTTTTCCAGGCTTTGGATGGAGCAAGTTAATTTTAAATAACTATTTGAAAATACCCGTGCTCTTGAATACATGCATATCTTAAAACTGCAACTCTACCCCTGGACATACTGTTTCACATGTGTACAAATATATGTGTAGGATTCGTAGCAGCCTTTTTACGATAACACAAAAAGTAGAAATATCACAAATGTCCCATCTGCATAAATGGTGATCTCTTCACACCATGAAATCCTATGGAGCATTGAAAATAAGTGAACTGTAGCCACATGTGTGGATGAATCAATTGCAGAAATCTCATTTTGAGATAAAATAAATAAATAAAATCACCAAAGAATATATACCATGTATATAAAGTTTAAAAATGTAAAACTAAGCAATACATCAGGAATTAAAATACAATATATGTGGTAAAGCGCTGAAGAAAACTTTAAAATGATAAACACAAACATCAGATGGTAATTACCTCTAAGGATTAGGTTTGGAGGTATTATAAAGGAGGGATATTCAGAGGCTTCCGCAGTTATCAATAACATACTGTTTCTTAAGCTCTGTGTTGTGTGTGTGGGGGGGGTGGGTTTAAGATTTTTTTTAATGAAAGAGATTAAAATGGGAGAGACTTCACCATTGTTCGTCTGTGATTCTTTCCATCTCTGTAGATATGATCAAGTCCCTGAGCTATAGCCTCAGTGGTTCGTCAGACTTACGGCTGTTTGTGGATTTGACCATTCGCTTTCCATGTTCCATCCTGTGCTAAATGATACCAAGCGGGCATGGGAGACAAAGCTCTAAAATGAACATAAAAGCACATTTTG
Organism: Physeter macrocephalus; assembly: GCF_002837175.3. Taxonomy (NCBI): domain Eukaryota; kingdom Metazoa; phylum Chordata; class Mammalia; order Artiodactyla; family Physeteridae; genus Physeter; species Physeter macrocephalus. The sequence continues at coordinate 65,414,689 of NC_041226.1, forward strand.
ATAATATAGTGGTCTTGAGAGAAAGGATCCAGGCTATTTTCTTTAGCATGGTCCCTTTTTTAAAGCACCACCTTTACCCCCCTATATACACCCGTTCGTGAATGGGAACTTGGGTGCCAGCACCCCCTCTGAGGCTTTCCTAGCCCTGTGAAGAACAGAAAGAAGGCTGAGTAGAGATAGTAACGGCTGTCTGCTTAGACTGAGCTTCCATTTTTCATCATGAAGGCAAGTGACTTTAGTGTCTTCACTGGTCCATCTTGATTCCATTTAAACAAAGAAGACATGACTTTCATATCTTTTTGCTTTAATAAAAGTAACTTCTATGAGGAAAATCTGTAAATTGTGTCAGTAGCAACCACTTCAACTATGAAAATCATTTCATGGATTGATTCCAGACAAATTAGGTAGGTAATGGAATTGGAATCCATAGGACTTGAACTTTTGCCAAATACTGTCATTTATCTCTATCTATGTATCTATCTATCTGTCTATCTAACTATTTTCTGTCTAGTTTCTTATCTAAATTATTTCTGCCTTGTGGGTCGTGACTTTGAAAAGAATGTCTGGCTTTAGTAAGACCAGAATATTTTTATCAACAGTCACCTGCCTATGTCTGCTACCCATAATAGTATCTTTGCATGGAGAGCCTCTTAACTGGTCCATCCAGCTGAGTAAACAGTCTTGCGTTAACAATGTGTGCCTAGAAAGCAATAAGCAGAGAGTCAACTTTCAATAAATGTAGTTGCTAGATTATGAGGCTGAAAAATTTATCATCAAATTTGATGAAATGAAGCCTATGAAATACATCCATTCAGAACATTCTCTGATCAAAGTGGAATACCATTCTGAAGAATTTGCCATGGATATAGTTTACAAGGGAAATGGTATTCTATTTAGCTGTTTGCTTCTGAGATAGAATTTAAGATATAAAGTAAGAACACCTGTTGTACCTGTCACCTGAATGATTTGTTTTGCTCCTTCTGTGGTGATCTTTTGATTGGAGTTAATTTTTTTTAGAGTCATCCAGAAATGAAAAAGACCATGAAGAGGCCTTAGGTGAATGAAAGCTTTTTTATTTCTTTTGTGGTCAGTGTATTCTCTTCTGTAATTGATGATTATCCAGTGTAGGTTAGTTCAGTAACATACAATGTTAGGAAGAATAGGTAAACCTTTTGAAATTATCAGTAATAACTTCTATGTTTACAACTTTTAAGTCAGCACAAATAATACATGCTTGCTGTTTTATGATGATGGTGTGGGCATTATATTTAGAAAGCACTTTGCCGTTAATCAATAAATAATATCATGATAAAAAATAGCGACAAAATAACATTAGTACAAGAGGCCAAAACAACAAAAATAGCTTATTAATATAATTCAGTGGAAACGTATGAATTTTACCATGGTCCAGGTGCTGTGATAAGCACTGGAAATCACAAGAGTGTGAGGAAGTCCAGGTTTCAGAAGAAGAAAAGAGCATCTACGCTGAAGAGTAGCATATGGTGTTCTATAGAGGACTCCAGAGAACTAAGAGATGAGGTCCCATTTTGATGAAAACAATTTGGTTACTTTGATTAAAACAATGAATGAAATCTTTCTTACTAATTTTAAGTTCTCTTGCAGAATGCCTAGCTTTGGTGTGTAATTTTGGAAGATGGTTAAGAGAGTGAAAATTGAGGAGAACGAAGCCATTTATTTCCAGTGCATTAAAAGCTATTTGTGTATCCTTTCTTTTTAGTCTTTTTGTAGCTTGTGTCTGTTTCTAATAAGCTATGCCTGTTAGGCTATTTTATGTAAAATTATACTATCTTTTGGAATTCCATTGAAATGAGTACATTTCTCCCCATTGAACCTAGGTTTGAAGTTTTATTCATAATGGAAGGAGAAGGTAAGCGGTATGTCAATGTAACATGGCTGGAACAAGTATGGGAACCCCAGTTATGAACATACCTAACAGGTGTAATCCTTCTCTCCCCTACAGTCCAAGATGGGTGGTTAATATAATAGCTCAACAGTCATTTGATCCAAATGTGGATTCTTGTAAAAGTGGAGCCATTGTGGCCATTTAGCTCATGTCTCATCAATAAGCATTAGTTCCGTGTGTTTTATACGTCAAGTACTGTTGGTAAGTTCTTAAGATACAAAGACTAAGCAAATTAAAGGACTTGCAAGTACTAATTGGGAGAGAGACAGAAACAAATAATGTCAGTATCTAATGTGAGCATTCTGCAATAGATGTCTTGGGAACAGAGAGGAGAGGCACCTAGCTTAACCTTGGAGTGCAGGGAAACTTTCAGGGATATAGATGCTGAATGATGTGTTGAAGGATGCCTGGGCATTTGGACAGATGACGAGGGCACCTGGCATAGGGGAGGGTGCTTCAGACAGGCAACAACTCAGCAGAAGCACAGCGTGAAACCACAGATGTGTGCAGGGAGCTACAAGTGTGTGGTATTCCTGAGGCATGAAGTACAAGACAGTGAACAGGCAGAGACAAGACTGGAAGCCTAAAGGAACCCTTGAATAAAAACTGCCTATTTCACTAATGATTTTTGTGCTTGTCTATTTTGCCTGCATAATTAAAAAGTAACCTTTCTTTTTTTTATTGAAGTATAGTCAATTTGCTATGTTGTGTTAGTTTCAAGTGTACAGGGAAGTGATTCAGTTATACATACATACATATATATTCTTTTTCAGATTCTTTTCCATTATAGGTTATTACGATATTAAGTAAAGTTCCCTGTACTATACAGTAGGTTTTTGTTGTTTACCTTTTTTATATATGGGAGTGTGCATATGTTAATGCCAAACTCCTAATTTATCACCCCCCCACTATCCCCTTTGGTAACCATAAGTTTGTTTTCTGTGTCTGTGAGTCTATTTCTGTTTTGTAAATAAGTTCATTTTTATCATTTTTTTAGATTCTACATATAAGTAATATCATATGATGTCTGTCTTTCTTTGCTTAAAAGCATTCCACTACATTTGAGAGGCAAATGTGCTGAGTACCTGCTATTCGCTGGGCATTGTTCTGTAAGAAACAGGAAATAACAATGAACAGCATTGTCCTTGAGGAAATCCCAGTCTATCCAAAAGAGAGAGAGGTGTAAAAGTTTCAGTGCGACACAAAGGATCAGGATGAAGATAGAGGTGTGGGTAAAATGCTATGTGAATCAAGAGAAATGCATGCTTCCCTTTGCCTTGGGAAATTGGAAAAGGCACCTTAGAGTAGGTCATAGTCTGACTTGGACTTACAGAATGAATAGGGTCTTACAGAAGAAGAAAAGATCTAGGGCTTTCTTGCCAGGGACCCAGCAGGTTCAAAGGCACGAGCCACGGCAGGTCCTGTTTTTGTGGAGATGAGGCCAGGAGGTAGATCTGGATCGTATTATTGGAGCTTTATGTTTCAAGCTGAGGAACCTGAAGGACACTGCATAGGCCAAGAGGTGATGGCTAAGATTTTTCAAAAGACAAATATGAGGTCAGATTTTTACTTGTGAAAGATCGTTCATGGAGATGATAAACTGGAGTGGGGGAAGCTGATGGCGGGTGCAGGCATGGAAACTATTGTAATTGCCCAGGTGAGCGGTGATGACACCCGAGACCAAGCAGGTGAAGCAGAGTGGAGCACGCATCTGGAGAAACAAAGGAGCAAACAGGCAGGGTATAAATACGGTGTGTCTTCTCAGATTGGTCCGCCATCATCAAGCACATTTCCTGGCACGCTGTTTGTTCCGATTTGGTAACAGCTGTCTGCCTGCTGACTGGTTTGAGAAGCACGAACACAGAAATGTTTGTTGGCAAAGGACAGTAACATTTAGCTGGAGAAGATAGAGAACGGGATCAGATGAAACATCAGGGAGTATAAATATTTAAAGAGGATACAGTAAAGGAAGACAGATGACCCAAAGCATATTGTCCTGAAAGTAGAGGGAGAGAGGCTCTCAAGAAATAGGGTAATCAACAGCATCAAATGGCATAGGGAGTCAAGTGGGAGGGACAGGGAAAACAGACCTTTGATTTGGCCACAAGGATGCTAGTAACTTTGGCAAGTGCGGTTTGACTAGAGTGGTTTTAATTGGTTGAGAAGTTAACTCTTCCGCCCCTGTACTTTCTAGAACAGGCCGAACAAAGCGTGGTCCATGGACTGGAGCCCATCCATGAGCAGACTGTTATGGTCCTGCAACGTGTACAAAAATGGAAGGCGTTTAAAAAACCTTGACAGCAATTTCACATTGCCCCAACATCCGAGACCCCACCAGTTGACTCTTCTTGAATGTTGTTGAACTTGCATGGTGTGTCTCCTTGGTGGGAGGTGCGTCTCGGTTACGCTCTTGAGGATTAGATATCAGGTCATGACATCCTGGGGAAAATCAAACAGCCAGCCAAAGCCCGTCCAGATCCTTTGAGCCTCACACAGATAGTTTGAAATGTACTCTTCCAGAACAGTACCAAGGATAGGAAAATAGTGAACGTATATTGATTGATTCTGTTGGTGTGTTTGAGCTTTTTCCTTCTGTATTCAGCCTCCCTTTACCCCTCTCTGTGCCTCCCTGCCCTAACTTCCTTCCCCTGGGATGCTTTCTCTACGTTTCCAACCATGATGGGCTCTCATAAATCCACTTTGATTGGCATGTCTGCTGTTTGCCTGTGCCCTGCAAGTACAAGAATTCCTCTGGGGCCCTGGGAGACGTGGGTGACAAGCAGACGTCTTTGTTCCTAATAGGGAACATCCACGGGTGAAATGTACCAATTAAGGTACAACACAAATAAAAAAGGACCAAGATTAAAACTCTAGTGCTGTAACTCAAAGAATGCTGCTTCTAAAACGGCTTCAAAAAGAAAAACGGACCTAACAGTTTATCCCCATGTCAGTGCTGACTCTGTTCTTGGATAATTATCTCTGAATGCATGTATGCTTTTTCTACCAGAAGGTTCTGTGAAACAAGGTTTGGACGATAGTCTTGCTGTAATTCCTTTCACGTGCAAAAGCACGTTCAGAGTGCTGACAGGAGACGTTGCAGGCTGTGTGATATCATAGCTGAACTTGAAAGTTTGGAGGATTTTTCTTTTGTTGTGCCATCTTCAGAGATTCAATGTTACAAGGACATTCCCTGAGGCAATATCAGGCACTGAGGAGGTTTATGAGCCAAGATACACATCAAAAATAATTTTAATAAATCTTGACAGATATATTGCATTAACAGTGCTGACACAGTGGAGCAGGACTTATGTAGAGAGTGTGACATATTGGTATTTTTTTTTTAATTGAGGTATTAGATCATACAGATATTTGACTGTAAGAAAGACCGAGGGTATGTTATTACATACCATAGATTTTCTCCATCCTTATCTTTGTGATTCCAAGCAAGGGTTATTCCCCTTCACGTGTATGCCTTATACCTCTCCATCTTGATGAGTGACAGTGCAGACACAATAGGTCAATCCCAGACACCTAGAAAATAGCCTTCATCCCAGACAATATCGAAACTCTACGTTTTCCTGTACCTAAATTGGATAACAAAGAGTGAAAATGGACAGTATAGAGTGTCAGTAATAGGATAATGGTGGCTTTGACATTTAGAGGTGAGTAAAACTGTAGATGTTCCAAGTTCACATCAGCTGACACTTAAGTGGCTGGCATAAACAGATTTTTAGAAATTCATTTTCATCCTTGCAGGAATATGCTGCATGTCAAAAGTGCCACTGTCATATTTAATACTCAGCAGATAGCAGGATTTTATATGGAAATGTCATCCTCTTCAGTTCATAATGTCTTAAGAAGTCAGGAAGGCAAACTATCCTGTGTTCATTTTGTAGAGGATTTCGGCAATCAAAGAAGGTCACCCATTCAACATTTTACACTTTCATAAATATAGTCATTATGGAAACATTATTCTGCATATCATTCTCATAGTAGGTATAAATACGAGTTTCTCCGTAAAGAAATATGTCCGTTTATAAACAATGGGTGTTAAAACGTTCCTCGTTTGCTCTTAGCTTTCTAAAAGCACATTCTCTTGCTAAAAGTACGTCTAGATGCAAAAGGCAACGTTTATTTCACTGTTTTTCAATGCAAGTGGGCTACACTTAGTCAGAAATATAGGATTTGATAGTGCTTTAAAAATTAGTAGAAACCAAGCGCTCCGCGGAAGTCCTTTCCTCTCAGAGTTCTGTTGTTCAAGTTAAAGGCTGGGCCAAAGAGAATCCAACTGTGCTTGCGATAAAGTGTTTTATTGAAAAGACGAACCTTATGGTATCCTGCAGCATTTGTAGGCAGAAGATAACTGTATAAAATATTTATGTAGGGGGCTTCCCTGGTGGCGCAGTGGTTGAGAGTCCGCCTGCCGATGCAGGGGACGCGGGTTCGCGCCCCGGTCCGGGAAGATCCCACGTGCCGCGGAGCGGCTGGGCCCGTGAGCCACGGCCGCTGGGCCTGCGCGTCCGGAGCCTGTGCTCCGCAACGGAGCGGCTGGGCCCGTGAGCCACGGCCGCTGAGCCTGCGCGTCCGGAGCCTGTGCAAAAATTTATGTCAGTATTTCCATAAGGAATGAGAAATATCTATTTTGGAGTGGAGAAAAAGAAGTACCCTGGCATTTTAGCTGGGAGAGCAGATAGAATACAGATTGAAAGTCTCTCTTATTTCTTTTCTTTTTTTTAAAGTGTGAAAGTGATAGGGTTTTCCGTAGAAAGTCTGATATACCAATTGTTTAATAAATTATAAAGCCTTTGACTCTCAGCTATCCAGGGTCTCCCTCCTGATCAATTTATAGCTCATCACTTGTTTTGTGATTATGAGGAAAAGGGAATTGGGGAAATGAGATAATCTTGTAAATCACTCAAGCCAAATGAACATTTTTGTCCCTTCAAATTACCAAGAGGGTTCAAATACAACTGTCACTCTAGCTTAAATCACCTGGATATTTACTTTTTGTGGGTGGTCAGAAAAATAGTATTTTCACATGTTTTTTCTGACTATAAAATCAATATGTGCTCATCCAAAAAGAAAAAAAACAGAAAATGTGGAGAGTGCAGAAGAACACAAAGAAGAAAGCAAAATAATCCTAAATTCCTACTACCCAGAGATAACCAGTGTCAAAAGTTTGCATTTCTAGTGTTTTTATAGCTCTAATATACTTTTATCTTACGTATTGCTAAATCATGGGGGATACTTAATACTGGATCCTACTTTTTTCACTTTAAAATAAGTATTTTCCCACCTCAATAGCATTTCTATTAAAAAAATCTTACTTTTAAAGATTTATTTTACAATCTAAGGGATTTGCTTGCTGCCAGTATATCTGGGCATCTTTCACAGTCGTCATTCCCTGGACATTCTTTCTAAGAGAAGGAAACAACTGTAGTTTACATGTGTGCACACGTGGGTGTTTAACTCACTCCACTCTCAGTGCCGGCCTACTTGGGAGTTTTGTGACTCCCTTATGTATTTCACTACTGAAATTTCTTGGTTGATTTATACATACTCCAGACAGTTACCAGAATTAGAAGCAATTTTTTTAAGGGAACAAAGGTGTAGACATAAGGTAGAGGTAGGAATGAGGCTGATAGAAAAACGTGTATTAGAACTCCCTGACTAATACTTCCCATTGGGCCAAGTCACCATCGAAGGCAGACTGCAAACTGGCTCACAGACATGTTCATCTGGGCACCCTTTTTTTTTGCGGGGGTGGGGGGGCCATGCCATGCGGTTTATGGGCTCTCAGTTCCCCAGCCAGGGATTGAACCAGGGCCCTCGGCAGTGAGAGCACGGAGTCCTAACCACTGGAACGCCAGGAAATTCTCAGCACAACTTCTTTAAGAGTTTGAATGTTTTAAGATGGGAGAATTGACATAAATTGTGGATTGCTGCAGTTTCTGAAGGTATGACCAGCCTGGGCCTGTGTTCTGCATGGCAAAATCAGCTGGCGCTAAAGAATATTTCCACGGAATTTGTTATAGCTGGGGAATCCGTGTTGCGGTCTGACTTGGGTCTGATCACTCGGTTAGGTTGGCCTGATTCTGAAGTCAGCATGGGCGGCCATCTATCACAATGTTTGGCTCTTTTTCTCACAACAGAGAAATGTTTCTCTGTACCTATGTCGGTTTTTTTTCTGTTTTTTTGTTTTGTTTTGTCTTGTGTTTATAAATTTATTTATTTGTTTTTGGCTGTGTTGGGTCTTCACTGTTGCGTTCAGGCTTTCTGTAGTTGTGGCGAGCAGGGGCTACTCTTGGTTGCCGTGCGGGGGCTTCTCATTGCGGTGGCTTCTCTTGTGGCTGAGCACAGGCTCTAGGCGCACGGGCTTCAGTAGTTGTGGTGTTCGGGCTCAGTAGTTGTGGCTCGTGGGCTCTAGAGCGCAGGCTCAGTAGTTGTGGCGCACGGACTTCGTTGCTCCACAGCATGTGGGATCTTCCTGGACCAGGGCTCGGACCCATGTCCCCTGCAATGGCAGGTGGATTCTCAACCACTGCGCCACCAGGGAAGCCCTGTACCTATGTCTTTACTAAAAGCAAAATAAGTGAAAGATGAATAGGGTCTGTTTCAGGAAAAAATAGTAGGAAGCTTATTTTATTTTTGGGGGAGTATAAAATATTCTAACTATTTAATATGCAACTAGTAACTGTGATTCAAAAATACAGTCAATTAACGTCACCCATGGTTATTGACTCTGTAGCATTTGAATTTGCAAACCTTCTTCTAAGCTTTCTATTAGCCATCACGTGAGCTAAACTTTATTCTTTAATCAAATAAAAGCAAACCAGCCACTAAAAAAAAAAACTGCTCTTCCTGATGTTGGGAATCAGAAAAGAATCCTCTCCCTTAACGTCTTCAAGAACGTTCTTATCATATACACAGCTAGAAGTTTACTCCTGCTGAAATGGATCTTAGCAAGCACAGGCCTAGAATTTTTCTGATCAGTGTCATCATAACATCATCACCATTATCAAATTCACGTCCTGTCTAACGTACATGGAATCTAACGGTTACTGAGTGCTTGCCAGCCCTGTAGTAAGTACTTTTCACACACTGGCATTTAATCCTTGCATTAAACCCGTGAGAGAGGTATGGTTATTGCATTGCATTTATTAGATAAGGAACTGGGGATTGAATGACAGGATACCTATGCTGTAAATCCACACTGCCTCTCCCAGTGTTGAGGCTTTTTTCTGAATACAGCAACCCGGTATAAACCTCCTTGGTCTATGGCAGTTGCCATCCAGTAGGAATAGGATGGGAATCAAATTCAGAATCTTCTGTAAGCACATTAAAAGAAAAAGAAACAGGTGAAACCAATTTTAACAATAAATTTTTAACCCAGTGTATCCAAAATATTTTCATATAGATGTATAAGCAATACAAAAATTATTAATGAGATATTTTAATTTTTTGTGTTAAGTCCAAATTTTGGTATGCATTTTATACTTAGAGCAGATCTCAGTTTGAGACTAGTCACATTTCAAATGCCAGGCTAGTGGCTGATGTATGGGACAATTCAGAGGTATAGTTTTCATGCATCATCCTCCTATTTAAAGCAAAGAATGTTAGGAATTCACACCAGGAAGTCTAAACCCTTGTGGTTGATTATTCATACAGCTCCTCCGGTTATGAGGAAAAGAGAGAAAGATTCTGTCTTTTCATAATGCATTTTGGGCCCTGACTGGAACTCCGACATAAATAACAAAGACATTTTGTTGAGAGATTTGTTCTCAGTGCCTCAAAGGCTGGCTCTGTATGTGGTACTGCCATGGCCCCTAAGTGTAATGAGTACCAGAAGATTGTCAATCATCACGCATGAATTAATCTGCGGTTTTCAATCTGCCCTGGGGAGGTGGAGGAGACTAACTAATGCAGGAGGTGGCAAGCATCTATGGGTGTCAGCATCAGGAGTAAACAAAAGAAATAAATGCCCAACTATTATCACAGGGAGCTCTCTGAGATTTTTAATTCTTGAAAAGGGGCCCTAATGCTCATAAAGGTGGCCCATCACTGGATTAAATGACTCAAAACCACATGACTCATTGGTGTTCAGATAGATTTGAGGGGACTTCCACACTGTTTTGGGGGGGGTGATAAAGAAGGTACTTTTCAGGTGAAAGCGCCTGAAATATTGGTTCTCGTAGATTTCGCATAAAAACATTTTAGGGCATAGTTTTTTCTTTTAATTAACTGGGAAATTACAATTTTAGTCAATTACTATTTGGGTGCACAAAGTGATTCACTAGGGGTTGACAAAGTTGGCATTCATCCTCCCAAATGGTCTGTCACTGTCAGGGAAGAGCTTATCAAGAGAGGGATCCAACTCAATGATTCCTATTATGTAACTGATACTTTCCTCACCATGCCATGTTGCAAACTGTGATGTGTTAATGGTTAGTTTGTGATACAGAGAATCAGATCAACCTGGCACAGGCAACTGGCTCTGTGGCAGCCACTGTGTTCTGCATCCAGGCTCATCACACCGTAGTGCCAGAGAGCTGACTTTGACTTGCTTTATAATTCTATTCATTAAATTAATTTAGGGTATATAAACTGATTTATTGTGAGATTTAAAATCATTTTCCTCAAGAGAGCCCAGAATATTAGGTTAGCATTTTTCTGAGCACAATTTTGACTCAGTTTCAGGGGACAGGCAATTTAATGTCAGCAGCCCATAATTTTAGCTACACAATATCATTTTCTCTCGACTTTTCACTGCTGAGTCACAAATCCGTTCGAAAGGGTACAAGTATGTCAGAGTATTTCCAGTGGAGAGAAAGTTCCTGGATGACTTCTATCTCTCTGCAGCCTCAAATTCCTGGTCTTCATTGCAACATCTATAGTTGCGTTTCTTTTTCGATACTCAGTGACCCTACAAACTCAGTATTTAAAACTGAGCTTAGGGCTTCCCTGGTGGCGCAGTGGTTGAGAGTCCGCCTGCCGATGCAGGGAACACGGGTTCGTGCCCCGGTCCGGGAAGATCCCACATGCCGCGGAGCGGCTGGGCCCGTGAGCCATGGCCGCTCAGCCTGCGCGGTAAGAGGCCACAGCAGTGAGAGGCAAAAAAACAAAAAAAAAAAAAAAAAAAAAAAAAAAAAAACAACTGAGCTTAATAATTTGGAGCAGAACTCTGTAGCCTCACTGTAGGTCATTTTCTTTCTGCATTGCTTCCTGTTTGTATTTCTCCCTTTCCATTGCCTCAGTTTCTGCTAAAATCTGAACTCCGATCACATCAAGTGTAGGCTGTTGCCCACCCGAGGCAACTTCCCCAGACTTTAGGCTCCATCCCTTCTTTTGGGAATCCTAAGAACATTTCGTCAGTGCCATTTTGATTAAGTCACTATCCTGTTCACAAATCCCAGCAGTTAATTGTCAATTTCTCCAATAACCTGGAATGTTTACTAAGTGCTTAGCTCTCTGCTAGGTGTAGACTTGACTGCCAGATCCTGATCTGTCTTCAGTCTCTCGTTCAACTTGCTGCCCTGTATCATTAGTCCCAACTCAATTTGTTTGAGCAAATGTATTCAAGCTTTGCCCCACATGAAAGTTTGGGTGACGGTTTCTCTGCCATTTTCCTTACTCGTCATGCCTTCCTCTCCCCTTCCCATCAAGTTATCTCCCTTATTTCATTCAAAACTTGCTAAAACCTACTCATTGCCACTTCTAGTATCCCCAGGAAACTCCTTTCATCCATATCAGTTGGTTTTTTTCTTTTACTCGCTTCTTTTCAGAACCTCTGTTCTAAGCTTTTGCCATGGTCTGTGTAGAGCTCTACATATGTTGCTTCAAAGTTTCCATGACATTTTCCTGTGCCATGGGCCTTGTCAACCTGAATATTGTAACTTAGTACCAAAAAAAGCAACACGCCTTCCATCTTTAATGCTCCTTAGAGCAAGCACTACTGCAGTTTGGGTATGGTAGATGCTGAGTAAAGGTATTACTGCTGTTATATTACTCTTTTCCCTTCTTTAAGTCTTATCATGGTTGGAAGGGGTAATATCCGTATGTCATAACATCTCCCACTTTATTGTAAATACTGCCCTGAATTTCTGATTGTTTTAGAAAAGGACGTACTATGTAGGTCCTTCTAGAATTCTGCCACCTCCCCCAAAAATAAAATTAAATACTCAGTGCATGTGGTTACCCAACAGAACTAGAGGTCCTTTTTATGCTTGTTGGGACATCTAGGTGGAAAGGCATTGTAGACAGCTGAAATATTAATGACTGAATATAGGCTGAGAAGCCATGCATTCCCTTAGCTATCGCCTAAATGATGTAGTACCTTGAGGTCTATGGAAGAGCAATGAATCTTCATTTGTATTCCAGATTGCCAAAATATCTATATCATCTAGCTATATGTAGATATAGATATCTATACTGTTTCCATAGTTACTGGAGCAACTATTATTTTGCTCATATTTTTCCTTTATGTCTTAGAACTCACCTATCCAGAAGTGTGCTGACACCATGATCACAATTTAGTTCAGTGAATTATTGGTGGAGAGAAGTGTGGTTTCATAGTCTTTAAGCATCAGCATTGCAGATTTCCTTAAAAGTGGTTAAGTTGAAGCATAAGATGTGCCAGCATGCTGAAATCCCGGGAATATTTTTTACTGTGAGTTATAAGAATTACTAAAGAGAAAGGAGAGAAATAAAGGGAAAATCCACTAATCTCTTTTGTAAATTGCTCACACTGCACATTTACAATTAAGCTCTTCTGATTTCTGTAATTAAAATAATTTCCTCTGAGAGGCCTTAATAGTTCACGCCCATGTGTAAAAAAATGCTGTTGTCATGAATGAACGATTGAAAGAAAGGTCTTATTCACATGTTTTTGTTCCTATGAGAAATCTCTGAAAACAAACCAGGCATGAAAAAGACAATCAGTAGGGTTATAGCCCAGGGTTGTTTTAGCAATCCATGGGAGGTACCAGCTCACGCGTGTATTCATCTGTTCATTCAGCAAACATTTATTGAGCACTAAGTCTTTGGCCGGTGCAATGGGTACAATGATGAATAAGACCTAGCCTTGCCCTAAAAGAACTCCCATTCCAGAGTGGGTACCAGACAGATGAATAGTAGAGGCCAATAAGTGCTAATCAGAGGTATGGGTGGGTATAAGAATGGAAGAGTTCACTGATACAAGCCCATCCCTTGGAGACATCTAGAGCCTTTGATAAAAGGCCTTAGAGCATTTTATTTTGCCAGTCATGGATGGAATGACAACAGGGGCATACATTTTAATAGAGATATGAAAATTCAGTGTTTAGTTATTGAGAAAATAAAACTGCACAAATAATTAGTATAATGTATTGATTAGGCATAAAGTATATGTTACTATTACTAGGAACATTTTATTGCATGTTACTATATATGTATATAATATGAATACATGTCATACCATAGACATAATATGAATAAAATAGGGGGGAAAATAAAGAGGAGACACTTGATGTAATCCAGAGCTCACTAGAGCAAGAATAGGACATAGCTGGAATTGAATTCTTACTTCGACCCTAATTAGTTGTCTGAATTACTTCATGTCTTTCCTCCTTGGTGCAATGAGTGGGAGAGACTAGACGAAATGCTTTACTGGGAGTGAAATTCCAAAAGTGGCAATTATTAAGGTCATTGATGTATGACCTAGGAACTAAGATATATACTCAGGACTGCACATCTGGATGATTAGATCTATGTGGGGAAAAGCTGGTCAAGTAATTCACTAGCAATTAATTGGAAGGTTTTAGGCCATGCCTTGTTTAGCATGCCCCTTAGTGGTTTTGAATGTGGCTTTGGAATTCATCTACTACTTCTGGTTGTCACTCTTGTAATTGGGCTCATCTCTAATTTGGGGGAGACAGTTTATTCTTACAATGCTAGTTTGTTGCTCTTTTCATGAATCACTTCAAATTCCAAAGGCACTGCTGAGCAGCAGGGCACCTGTAATGAGTTTCCATGGGCCTCCTAGAATTGAACCTCTCCATTGGGTAGATTCAAGCACCTACATCTACTATGCTGCATTTTCTTCCACAACTCGTAATTTTAATTTTGGCATTCAAGATATATTTGGTGTTAATGTGTATTACTGCCAAAGATAATGGGTGCCCTGCTGGAGAGATTGCATTTTTACTGTTCTCTATTAAACCCCACATTTGATTGGCAGGTGTGTCCTAGAAAAATTGGCGTAACACCTTGTTAGAGGGCACAGTGCCATCTCACAGTCAGGAGGAAGTTAGGCTGAAAAGTGATCATAAATGAAGTCAGCTTGGAGTGTTCAAGAATGAATTTTTCAACCTCTCTGGAGTAGAGGGAAGTAAATACTCTTATGAAAATCTTTTGCTTCTTTTATGCAAAAGTTTCCACTGACTATAACTTTTCGAGGATATCGCAGGAAGATTGGAAGACTCTTTGGCTAACTTAGAAGAATGATATTTAAAATTTAATTGTATAAGAAAGTTGCATAATGGCATGATGTTTGTATTTACTCTACTGTTTGTTAAATCAATATGCAGGTGATTTTAATACATCAAACTACACTAGCATTTGGCTTTTGTGTGTAGAGTCGGGAATGAGTAAGAGATGTTATTCTTCTGCGACACGTTAGCCGGTAAAATTTTCTGAGTTACTGAGCTTCTGTTATCTCATCTGCAGAGCGGGGATGATGAGAAGCGGGCATGAAGAATGGTTACATGACCTAGAAAGATAAAAAAAATATGTGTTTGGTAAATGAAAGTGGATTCTCATAATTAAAAATATTAGGTGGTATTAATGTTTTATGGAAAAATGGAACAAATAAAATATAGTCCAAAGTAGCCAAGTATAAAAACCTACTAGGGCAATATCACTTTTAAAAATTGTCATGTTATGAATATGGTGGTCCTAATTATGGGATGCTCTATCTGCTTTGAGGAATAAGCTTTCCTTCTCCGTGCCCTGTCGTCATTATGCACTGCAATAGACTTCTACAAACAGAGAAAAACACATGAAGGTCATCTAGGTTTTTGTTCTTTTCTAATGTTTTTAAGTATCTGCACGATCCTCTTTGGAAATGTGTGCTTTCTACCCTGCAAGTAAGGTACACATGGGGCTGAATCTCACTGCAGTTTTAACTAAACCCATGTCCTAACCTGCAGAGCAAAGAAAAGTGAGGACTGGTCCTTTTGTAAAAGAGGATTTGGTCTTTAAAAAAGTAAAGCTCAGTGAGGGCTTCCCTGGTGGCGCAGTGGTTAAGAATCCTCCTGCCAATGCAGGGGGCACGGGTTCGAGCCCTGGTCTGGGAAGATCCCACATGCCACGGAGCAACTAAGACCATGCGCCACAACTACTGAGCCTGCGCTATAGAGCCCGTGAGCCACAACTACTGAGCCCGCGTGCCACAACTACTGAAGCCCTAGAGCCCGTGCTCCGCAACAAGAGAAGCCACTGCAATAAGAAGCCCACGCACCGCAACGAAGAGCAGCCCTCGCTCGCCGCAACTAGAGAAAGCCCGCGCACAGCAACGAAGACCCAATGCAGCCAAAAATAAATAAATAGATAAATAAATTTTAAAAAATTAAAGTTCAGTGAGACATCGCACTCCTAGTCTTTTCTTTACACACCCTTCAAAACATCTTTAAGATTTTTATTCTAGACAAAAACACAATTAAAGCCAAGATAAGTATTCCAAATAATTTCACAATTTCTACTGGAAAATTCCCACACTTACTGAGTCATGGTCCAATATTTCTAAAATAAATGCCATCAGTCCTTCCTAATGCAGAGTCCTGCAGGATAAAGTTAAAAATGAAAACTTTCTTTTTCAGCAGTCTCTTTAGCTGTCCAATTGGTAATTGAAAACCCCTAGTGAGAGAAGATTTCTTTTTCACAAACTTTCAGTTCTTATACACCTGGTTTTATTATTGATTGTACATGAGAACAGGCTGTGATCCCATTACTTGTACTTTTATTGTTCCCTGAGTGTTGACTTCAAAATTGTACTTTTTCTCTGTTGCATCTTCCAAATGACTGTGATCCGGTTTCCAACCTAGATGGATAGTTTACCCTCTCTCCTCTTGGCTAGTATTCGCAGTAGTGAACTGCTTCTGTGCTAATTATTAGGGCTTACTTTGGGACAAAAGCTTAGGTTCCCAATCTTAGTATTTTATCATTTTTTAATGTTGAATGTCAAGGGGTTCAAGTACTACTTTAAAATCCAGGTGAAATGATAATTACAAATACTTTTGGAGAAATCCAGAAGAAGTACTATGAACAATGTTCTATTATTTATTGCCTCTTCTGACTTCATAATTATGAATGAAAAGAAGTTTTATCTAGAACCCAAAACACAGTCCAAGAATAAGCTGTTTAAATGGTGTGAATTATTTAAAAAATGCAATCAGTCTTCGGGAGTATATTTCTAGTAGATTATATGACATCTTATTGTTTTTATGTGTTCCTCCCTGTATGTAGTATTCTTTTTCTTCTTGGTAAATTGTGTTGGTATGTACAGGGTCTTAGCACCATAAGGGTAAAGGAACCATTACATTTATAAATAATGTAAGACAATCAGTTTATTTTCATTTTACTGGTCTCTACTACAAATTTTATTACCATTCAAAAACTCTCTAGATGTTAAAGTTTATACCTGATTCACTGAGTAAAACTTGCAAAATCATAGTCCTTAATCAGATTCTTTATATTCAGGATGAATTTTTCTAATAGACTTTTCTATAAAATGTCTAAAGTGCTATATTTTCCCTCCTAAAATCTTCAGCTGAGATAGAATCACAGGTAAGAATTTTTAAAGTTTACTATATTTAGCACGTGTATATAATTTGTTTACTTTCTCTGTTAATCAATTCCTTTAGACTTACAGTGTGACCATTTTAATTCCTATGAGGTAGCATAGTTTTTTTTAACATCTTTATTGGAGTATAATTGCTTTACATTGTTGTGTTAGTTTCTGCTGTACAACAAAGTGAATCGGCTATGCGTATACATATATCCCCATATCCCCTCCCTATCCCACCCCTCTAGGTGGTCACAAAGCACAGAGCTGATCTCCCTGTGCTATGTGGCTGCTTCCCACTAGCTATCTATTTTACATTTTGTAGTGTATATATATCCAGGCCATTCTCTCACTTCGTCTCAGCTTACCCTTCCCCCTCCCCGTGTCCTCAAGTCCATTTTCTACGTCTGTGTCTTTATTCCTGTCCTGCCCCTAGGTATTCTCATCATGATCTACAGAACAGAAACCAGGCATCCCTGGGCATCCTGATCATAGGATATAAAGTACAATTAATGATGTCATTCTTAGCTGTGTAAACCTCCTAAACTTTTGGCTTTTTAATGTTCCTCTGCAGCTTAACTATTTCTTTATGGAGATATAATTGATATATAACATTGTTTGAGTTTAAGGTGTACATTGTGTTGATTTGAGGCATTTATATTTTGCAATATGATTACCTTAACATGCTAGCATTAGCTAAATCCTCTGTCATGTCACATATTTATCATTTCTTTTCTGTAGTGAGAATAATTAAGATCTAGTCTCTTAGCAACTTTGAAGGTTATAAATACAACATTGTTGACTATAATCACTATGCTGTGCATTAGACCTCCGGAACTTATTTATCTACTAGTTGCAAGTTTGTACTCTTAATCTCTCCCCACTTTCCCTTCTCCCATGCCAGCAGTCCCTGGTAACCACCATTTTGCTCTCTGATTCCATAAATTCAGCTTATTTGGATTCCACATAGATCCACTGTGAGATCATGCGGTACTTGTCTTTCTCTGTCTGACTTATCTCACTTAGCATAATGCCCTTAAGGTCCACCTATGCTGTTACAAATGGCAGGATTTCCGTCTTTCTCATGGCTGAGTAATATTCCATTGTATATATGTGCCACATCTTCTTTATCCATTCATCTGTCGATGGACACTTAGGTCGTGAAGTAGCATAGTTGATCAAACGCAGACTCCATTCGTGAGACTCATATGTGCTAATGTGTTGTGATTTTATTACACATAGTGACACATGCTAATGTGTTTTATGAGTTTCCTTATTAGATCTCCAGAAAGGAAGACAAGCCCATTTTTTATGGTTTTATTTTCCCAAATTCAAGTTATTATTGTCCTTATGAAATGAGAATATTTAAATACTGTACATGAACACTGTTGAAATTCACAAAACTACTGAAGTTAACGAAACAAAATAGCATGTTTGTAGGGACAAGATAAAATGACTGTAACTATTGCCAGATGTCAGAAGTGCTTTAGCCTTTTCCATAAATCACGGTGGGAGTATCATTATCATATGTGATTAATGACACTTCGTGTTGTGAATTTGATTACAACCACAAAGCAAAGAAAATAAAGAGGAAATCACTCCTGAACACCTTACAGGAAAAGGTTGAGATGTCTCCTCCAAATTTTCATAATTTGATTACTCAGCAAGTCTGTTAAGCAGAATTCATTGAAGCCCACAGAGACCTAACAGAGATTTTCCCAATGATATTCAAATCCCTTTCAATTCTTTTTTCATAAATACAATGAGCAGTTTTGGGACTAGCAGTAATCTCTTTTCCTCCATCCCATTTCTTATGTGGAAATTTCTGAATTCCTGTTTATGGTTCCATAGTACCTCATACTGAAACAGTGTTTTCCTTTCACAGAAATAGTGTTTGATTTATTCAGAGATAACATTAAACTTCATTGTTTTGAGACAGTGTTATTTTCTTTAAAAAATACATGCTTTCAGTTCTTTAAGTTCCAAATCTCTGTTATCCCTTTACAGAATGAAATTGCATATTTTCATTGGGAAGCTAGTGTTAAAATTTCACTGGCAATCCACAGAAGGCCCAAGTGAGGATATTCTTGGTAATACCTGTTAAAAATGGTTTTAATATGTAAATTATTAACACTGAAAAAAGATAAGTTTTACATAGTCAGGCATTTTCCAATTTTTAGGAAGCATCTATATTCATGGAATCATGCATTTTAATTATAAACGACACAGTATTCGTATCCTTTAATTATGAACAAATCCATCAATATATTCTACTTGATAACACGTTCTTCGTCTCATTTATGTTATTTAAATTTACAATAATCAACCTTCTTTCAGTAGAATAGTTTAAAGAATCTGACTAATTTACCTTCCCACCTCTAGGGATCTAAATCAGATTTACTTCTTAGGTGAGTATGAATTTGTGAGAGGGTATAAGCAAAATTCTCTGACTCCCAACTTGTGCTAAGGATAAGGCACATGTCCAAAATTAGTTTTCAGTCCTCTAAACATTAATATTCAACAAATATTAATGGAGCGCTCAACTCGCCTCAAGTGCTGTGATAGGCACCGTGGATCAAAAGATCCAGAAGACAGGGACCCTGGCTACAAAAGCCACCTAGTAAGAGATACAGGAATGTAAACAAATGAGTAAACTATAGGGGAATGAGTAAAGCGTGTGGAAAAATGGTATTTGCACAGTTGACACTGAGGAGTAAGTGATAAACTCTGCATTGGTGGTGAGGAGAATAGTTGGTGAGCACGCCTGGAAAGAACCCAGATCTACTGATGGTGGTGCTCCTTTTGCAGAGATGAAGATGAGTTTTCCAGTTGGACAATGTGTAGAAGTTTATTCCGTGCAAGTGACACAGTGAGGGACAAAGGTGTGCAAGGGAGTGACGTGTTTTGAGGTGACCATGGTATAAATTACAAGGAACCAATAGATTGGAGAAGTAAACCATATCTGGATTGTGATTCTTGACCTTGGTCATGGGTCATCATACATCATTAGCTGTCCTCCATAGTTGGTTCACTGTTCCACTATCTTGGAGAAAACTTTTAGTTAGGCAAAACAAAATTTTTCATGGCTTTAATGAAAGTAGAAGTTGAAGAAAAGCAACTACCTTTTCTCATCTTCACTGCTCGCTACTATTCCTAGCTGTAAATTCTTGTTCAGCAATTCCTGTATTAAAATGGCGGGACAGTAAACAATTTATAGTCACAGATCATTTATTTAGTACCAACCGCATGCGATGCACTTTGCTTGTCACTCCTATCATTCGGAATGCTTCTTTTCACATTGGTCACTATGAGAGGGGCTGTAAAAATTCATCTTTATTGGAAAGAGGAAAATAGATCACAATAAATTGCAAACACATCAGGGAGTTTACTTATAAGCAGCAGGAGAGAATCACAGAGACTTTTCATGTAGAAAGAAAGCGACAGACTGAAAGAAGCACTCTGTGGGAGATGGCAAAGCATAAAAATATCAGAGATGTTGTGAAAGATTTGGAAAGAGTCAGCTGTGTCATCCCATTGTGAATTCTGTAGATAGTTTAAGGTTTGTGCTGGTACTGTCCAGAGTAATTTGATCAGCTCTTGACTCCTTTAGAGGATAAAAAAGTGTCGGCTTTGCCAGCAGGTGCAAGTAAGACCATGACAGATTATTTATACCCTTGAAAATTAGAAATTTTCTATATTTCTGAATAAAAAGAACAAATGAAAGATTCAGCCCATTTTCAGGGTCTTTGGAAGATATGCAAAGCAAGGTAGGAAAAGAGAAAGTTCTAATGGAAATAGAACAAAATATTGGAGGTTACCATATATTATAATAAGACTATCGTTAACTATTACATTGATTTCTGAAGATGAATGTGTGCTAAAGCATAGAGGTTATCTTGTAGGGTTGTCCCAATAAACTGATGTTTATTAAGCATCACCTAGTTTTTACTATTCGGAGAGTTTGAGGAAAAGAAAAGGTAGAATAGGCCCTTGAGTTACTTACTCATGCTTTATCTAAAAAGATGAAATGAACATAGAAATACCGAAAATAAAGAATAAAAATGAATTGTAAGTGCCAAACTATGTAGCATAGTCCACAAATAATACATGGGGTCAAAAAGAATAGTGATCTTTGTGGGCCGTGGATAATGGGGGAGAGGAAGGAATTGAATCATACCATTAACATTTCTTTTTACTTTGAGAGTGAGCAAATCGCTGCTAACACACATTAATTAAACAATGTTATAGTTCAAATTCTACCCTAAAACAAAAAAAACTACAACCACTATTAATAATCACTTATTTTAAATAATATTAATTACAATATAAGAATATGAATTATCTACCACCTACTATTTGATGGGTTATTTGGTGTCTTCAGGCCTAAAAGCCCTTTTTATTGATATATATTTATTCATAGCATTTCATCTTTTCTCATCATAGTGAAATTAGTCCCAGTTACTACCTGTCGTTATACCAGCCCAGTACACTGCAGGTACATTATTAAAAGATCCTATATGAATGAATAATGGCTGATGGTTTATGCTTTATATGTGAGGTCTATTAGATATGGAATTTAAACTTGCTGTTTTGGTTCCATAACATAATTTTCGATCTCAACCTTATTATTTTGAAAATATGGAAAATGTAAACCCTAATTCCAGTAGAAGAACACAGTACTATATTTATCCATTCATTTCGAGTTTTTGTTCTAATATCCTAATGCTTATAAATCC
Organism: Physeter macrocephalus; assembly: GCF_002837175.3. NCBI lineage: Eukaryota > Metazoa > Chordata > Mammalia > Artiodactyla > Physeteridae > Physeter > Physeter macrocephalus. The sequence continues at coordinate 65,436,167 of NC_041226.1, forward strand.
TGTCTTTTCCTTATCGCTACTCTTCTTTTCACTCCAATGTAAAATATGCTTTCTGCTCTTCAGGTCTGATTGAAGGGTTTTGAGCACAGGAATATGATTTTTAGTTTATAGCAACTCTGGATACTATGTTGGAAACAGATTGTAGGAAGAAAGAGAAGAAGGAAGTACACCAGTCAGACTATTATATTCAAATCAGCTAACAATGGAAGTAGTGAGAAATGGTTGAATTCTGTTTTGTTTTGAAGTAGAAACAGGTTGTGGAATGGAAAAGAAAGGAAAAAAAATCTATGATGGTGCCATGTAAGGTTTTTGCCCTGAACAGCAGGAAATATGTTGTTACCTTTAACTGAGATGGTGAAGACTGGAAAGTAGTGCAGTTTGGGGGAAGAATATGAGATCAGTTTCAGACAGATGAAGTTTAAGAGATCTTTTGTCTATCTGAGTGGAGATGTTAAGTAAGCAATTGAATGTATGAATCTAGAGTTCTAAGGAAAGGTTTCGTCTGGATATACAGAAGCGGGTGGCATCAGACTATGGATGATATTTAAAGCTGTAGATTAAATGACATCACCAAGGGAGTGAGTGTATATAGAGAAGAGTGGAGATCCAAGGACTCGATCTCAAGAAATCTGGCAGAAGTGGATAGATCAGCAAACAGGACAGGGAAGATAAACCAATGAGATAGAAAAAAACCCGTGAGAATATGATGTTCTAGAAGACCAGTGAAAAACCCTTTAGCAAGTGGGAACGTATGATAACCATGCTAAATTTTGCAGATGGGTGAATATAAAATCAGGATGAGGGCTTCCCTGGTGGCGCAGTGGTTGAGAGTCCGCCTGCCGATGCAGGGGACGCGGGTTCGTGCCCCGGTCCTGGGGGATCCCACATGCCGCGGGGCGGCTGGGCCCGTGCGCCACAACTACTGATCCTGTGCTCTAGAGCCCATGTGCCACGACTACTGAGCCTGTGGGGGATCCCACATGCCGCGGAGCGGCTGGGCCCGTGAGCCGTGGCCGCTGAGCCTGCGCGTCCGGAGCCTGTGCTCCGCAACGGGAGGGGCCACAGCAGTGAGAGGCCCGCGTACCGCAAAAAAAAAAAAAAAAAAAAATCAGGATGAGAAGGGACTACTGAATTAAGTAATGTGGAGATCATCAATGGTCTTGACTAATATTTTTGTTGGGGTTGATGATGGTGAAAGTCTAAGTGATTTTAAGAGAGAATGGGAGAAGCATCACAGGCTGTAAGAATTAACAAGTCTTGTGAGGCATTTTGTTATAAAAAGGAAGGGGAGAAATTGAAACTGACTTTGAAGTAAAGTCAAGGGAAGGAAATCATTATGTATTCGTATTAACAATTATTGACATACTGTTATTATTTTAAGATGGGAGAAATGAGAATTGCTATTGTACTAATGGGAAAGAGTCAGTACAGAGAAAAACTGCCACGTATTTAACATTATTTACTCATGTAATCTCAGCAACTCTGTGGAGTATATTCTATTTAATAGAAGCAGAGACTGGATACACAGCTAGCAGGTGGGCAGTCATCCTTGGCAATCTTGTCCTAAGTCTGAGCTCTTAACCACTTAACTTGATTAGCACTGCAAATACTCTGTTTCCAGCTAAGGTCGCACTCTGAGGCACTGAGGGTTAAGACTTCAACATATCTTTTTCAAGGAATACACAATTCAACTCTTAACAGCTATATTAGTATTTTATGTGAATTTAGATTTATTTGAACTTGAGAATTGTAGCTAAGAACATACAGTTCTGTAGCCATATTACTGATCCATCCCCTTTCACTCAGTTTTCTATCCACACTGGAAATATGTGAATTTGGGGAAAATGAGACAAAGACTAATATATTGACTAATACATTATTGGCTTCCCAGTGCTCCTGGGATAAGCACAAAGCTCCTTCACATGACACCAGGCCCTCAAGAATCTTATCTCAACCCCAAATGCATGGACCTTCCTTTCCATCCCCTCTGGCTGTATTTCACCTCTTTACACCCTCACCCTTCATGCTTCCCTCACCTCAGGGTCTTTGCTTGTGTCTTTTGCTCTTCCTCTTTCTTTCCTTCCACTCTTAGCCAACCTCTACTTATTCCTTAGATAACAGCACTAGCACTGCTTCCTCAAGGAAGTCTATGGATTACCTGGATAAAATTCTTCCTTCATAGGTTTTTAGAGCAAGGTTCACCTTTGTCTTAACTCTATCACATTGCAGTTTTTGCATTTTGGGTGTGTGATCATTTGATGAATGTGTGCCTCTCACAGACCCACAGGAGAGGGGCTGTGTATCTCCAAAGCTGCATTAGTGCCAGGCTCAGAGTAGACATTCAATACTTTGTACAGTTTATTTAAGGAAGAGGTGCTTTAAATTGTTGGACCCTTACTTCTACTTTCTTTTTTTTTTTTAATAAATTTATTTATTTTTGGCTGCATTGGGTCTTCGTTGCCGTGCGCGGGCTTTCTCTAGTTGCGGTGAGCGGGGGCTACTCTTCGTTGCGGTGCATGGGCTTCTCATTGCCGTGGCCTCTCTTGTTGCGGAGCACGGGCTCTAGGCGCGCAGGCTTCAGTAGTTGTGGCACGTGGGCTCAGTAGTTGTGGCTTACGGGCTCTAGAGCTCAGGCTCAGTAGTTGCGGCGCACGGGCTTTGTTGCTCCACGGCATGTGGGATCTTCCCAAACCAGGGCGTGAACCCATGTCCCTTGCATCAGCAGGCAGATTCTTAAGCACTGTGCCAACAGGGAAGCCCTCCACTTTCTTAAATGTGAGAAGGAGAAAGCTAATTTTCATCTCTTCTTGGGAGTAGGGTAGTTTTTTCTGGATATACATTGAGTTACACATGGACCTACGTTTGCTGCTTGGCAATCTTTTACACCAGTATATGTGGTTGATGATGTGTCAGAATAAAGACGTTCGGAATTCCTTGGCAGAATGTCCTGGTATTGTTCATGGACGTGATAAGGCAATTGTGGAGTTGTTTCATATAATATTCTTACGTCTGCCTTATAACTTTCCCCAGTACTTTTAAGGTGGGGAGTGAGGTGAGCATTCCAAATTTATTTTGTACTTTTGTGACATGGAGAATGGTTAAGTTAGAATAATGAAGACTCTTGAACCTTAACGATCTTTATAGCTGGCCAAGATCTGTCATAGCTAATGCTATTGCACAAAATAACTATTGTATAACAATCTTCTGAATCCCATTTTGTCTTAGCTGCTCTCAGTATAGTAAAATTTTTAAAGGTTAACTTACTGTATAATTTTTGTAGCAAGAGGGTGGACTCAGGGGCCAGAATTTAGGGGTTTGAATGCTGACCTAGAAACCTCTAATTTCTAGTTTTGGGACCACGTTACAGTTACTTAATATCTCTATGCTTCAGTTTCTTTTTTTCTGTAAAATGGGTACTAATAGTCCCCTGTAGGTCTGTCTTGAGAATTAAAAGGTTAGATCCATGTAAATCCCTTAGAACAGTGCCTGGCCATTCAAAAATGCCACCTATTATTATTAATATTATTTTATTACAACTTTGTATGGCCCTTTTTTTTTATTACACAATAGTAAAAAAAAAAAAGAATTCCTTTTCATGAACTTTATGAAGAAGTTTTGCTGAGCACCGACTGTATACCGATTGTATGCCAGTGTTGTAGGTCTTGGGAATATAAATGAATAAGACATTGATTTCAGAGATGACACACCTAACTCTATACAGTAATTAAACTCAAAAGGTAAGCAAACATTTATAATTTTTAGTAGTGTAGGTTTTGTAAAATCTTCAAGTACAAGTATACATATGTATTTTAATATCTGTGTCTGTTACCACATAAAGCATATACAAACGCTTATTTTATCAGAGTCTACCAGAAGAGTGCCACCAGGGAGGGATGGTGGTGGGCGAGTAACAGGAAGTCCAGGTCTTAATTCTCTCCTGTCAAGGCATTTCAAACTTTTATTTTAGGCCTCCTCCTGGCACCTAGTGTCATTCACCTCTTGAAAGGCATTGCTTTTAATGCGGCCAGTTTACTCTGAGCTGTCAGTTAATGAATTTCATTATCTCATTTTGTCTCTTTTATTTTAAATCTGTATATGAGCACAAAGTAGAGACCCCCGGGAAACAGTGAAAAGAGCTCTGGCCCAGAATGAGCCCCTTCCTTCCTCTGTGATATCACTGTATGACCTTTTAACTGGGCGAGTTACTTCATCCTCTGGGGCTTTTTCACTCTTCTGTAGAACAGAAGGGCTGTATTGGGTGATATAAAATCCTGGGAGATCACCCTTGGCTCTCCGAGCCCTACTCTGCCTGGCAGGCAGGTAGGGGGCCCCCGTCCCAGCTGCTACGAGGATTATATGAGTCACAGGGGGTGGAATTGGCTGGGCCACCATGAAGCCTGCATCAGTGTTGTGATTCATGGAATGACAGTAGACCCATTTAGGAGTTCTCTTGGGTGATTATAAAAGTTTTTGTGTAATTTGGTTTTCAGAAATGACAGCACAGTAAAAGCAATATGCTCTAGTGCCTAGAAAGTTCACCAAGATTGAATGAAGAACAAATGTAATTCTATCAGTGTTGAATTTTTCTTAAGTTCTCTCCCCACAGTACCAGCTAAGTGGCATTTTGAACGTATTTAGGGGGGAGGCTTCATAGAGCTTTGCCACTCACATGAAAGTTTAGCTGACTTCTGGGGAAAATAAGCAAGCCTGAGAATGCGCTTTCCTTTCTGTCAGGGAGACATTTCCACTGCTTTATGGCTCCTTGAGTTGATATTTAGGGAGTCTACACAAGGGACTAACCAGAATGGAAAGTCCCTCAAGGTACTGTATTTGATGCAGGCAGGAAGTTGCGTCCCCAAGCAAATAGTATAGAAGTAGGAGGGAGGATATTGTGGTGCATATACCTTAGAAAGGATTTAATCCAATTCAAACTCTCAGTTCTGCAGATAAAATCCTGCCCTAGTCTACGTCCCTGGGAACTACATAGGAGAAAGTGGCTATAAAGAAAATGGTATAACCCAAAATATATTGGACAAGGGAGCTTACTTGCCACTGTATATAAAGAAGCAAATCCAATCACGGACCTTCCAGAGTAATACCCCCGTCGACATTTACTATTCCTTTGTGTTCCCACTGTAGTATATTCTATTTGTTTCCCTGCTTTCTATGCCTGTGAAGATTATAGACTTTCAAAATTTACCATTTTTTAATCTATTTTTTTCTCTCTCTCTGGTTAGACACATTCTTTTGATAACATCTTTTAAGATACAGAAGAGGAAGGGATTGTGGCACTTTCCACTCCTCATCCTTACTCTTAACACTGTGTCTGGCCCAAAGAATGAATCCCTGCATGCTGTTCGACCCATAGCTAAGAAAGTATAGAAACGAGAATTAGTCCCTTCTAATTTAGACCTTCCCCTTTGGTCTAAAGCCCAAGAGCTGCAAAACACACCAGAGACAACCAAATAGTAAAAAATTATCTTTTCACATTAATTTATTGTAGACTAAGTGTCGACAAACTACAGCCCGAGGACCAAAGCTGGTCTGCATCCTGTTTTGGTTAATAACATCTTATTTGAACACAGTCACGCTCATTCACTTACATGTTATGTGTGGCTGCTTTCTCACTACAAGCACAGAGTTGAGTTGTTGCTACGGAAACCATACAGTCTGCAAAGCTGAAAATGTGTATGAGCTGACCCTTTACAGTTAAAGTTTGTCAGTCTGTATTGTAGATTATTCAGAAGTAGAAAATTTTATAATCATCATTTTTTTGTTGCTAGTTTGTTAAATCCAACAGAACAGTGTTCTTGTGCCACCGTCAGCCAAAGGCCTTATTTTTTTCAGGATTTTAATATTCTCCAAGCACATTCATCACACATTACATGTTAAACTGGTTATGCTGTGTTTACGGTAGATAAAAATCTTCTGTTTGGTACAGCTAAAGGAGTGTTCCTCACTGGACAGTCATAAATATAACTCCGATCCATTGTGACATCATAAACTTCTTGTTTGTAGTTAGTTTACCCTGATGAAAATAGCATCTCCATGGCATTATGACTTACTATGACATTCTCATACTGGGATACAGTTTATGAGACAAATGGGTCCAGCCTTCACTGTCACTCTCAGATTTCCAGAGTCCTTTAGTAAATGGGAGTCCACTATGTAGGACGTGCATTGTGTGGCGAGAGGAAGAAGTGGTCTCCCAGGCTCACTCAGAGGTGTGTTGGGAAAGAACCTTTGGAAAAGTAAAAGATGAAGTCACTTCTAGTCAAAACCTTTAAAATATGACTGTCCTGCTTCTAAAATGCCTTTCCATCTTGCCTGCGTGGGGAACACTTTTAAAAATACATGGCTCCTTGAAAATGGGCTCAGTCAACTTTATGAGCAAAACTCCCCAGTTTTCTTTTTTCTTCTGTATTTTGGATGTATTGTAATCCTACCTAGTTTCAAATGAGCTACAGTAGCAAATACTTAGGCATTGTGAAGAAAATGCTTACCTTATAATAACTGAATCAATGTTTGAGTCTTAGTTGTATGTGCTTATGTACTCGTTAAATATAAGATGATCGCTGCCTTTCTATCACTTCTCCATCTGCTACAACCCCCCCTCCTCTGGCCAGTCCTCCCAGGTGCATCCAGCACTGCCTTTAACTGCTGTTGCACTAAGTGACTGTTCTGCACAATTAACGGCACGTCTGATGCCGCCCGTGAGTATGAGACACATCATTTAAACCTTCCTTCCATCTGTATAAGATGCCAATAGTGTACAGTACTGCCTGGTACCCTCTTTGCTTCCTTTCTCTGTAGGCCTTGTTATCCCACCCCTCAGTGATATTGAATGGTTCTCATAGAAGGAGATCTAGGCTTCCACTTATTCTTTTAGACTCCAGAGGATGTAGAAGGGCAATAATAATGTCTAATATTTATTGAGCTCTTTTTCTATGCCAGGCATTTGTTACTTCATTTAATCTATGCAGTGACCTTCAAAGATAGTTACTATTATTGTGTTATCATTCTCGTTTTACAGATACTGAACCTGAGACACAAGGAGGCTAAGCGAGTTGCCTGAGGTTGCAAACCTAGTGAAGGTAGAGCTAGAATGTGACACCTCTATCATCTGGCCTGATCTTAGAACGCAAGACACTCTACCACACTGCAGGTGCCCAGGAGCTAAATCCTGGGTTCAGTGGTAGTTATTGATGCACAGAGATGATTTCTGCAGTGTCAGAACTAGTGACTTAAGGTACCCAAGTTCTGGGTGAAGATGATAAAAATACATGTTTCAAAATGCACTTGAAAATAGGTTTGTTTGTTTTGTTTTTTTTTTTACCTTAAATATACTAAAAAGGGCTTAGGGCATTAAATGTGTTAGTGAACGGACACGGCCTCAAAACTGGATTGTGGTAGGTGACACCAGGCAAAACTAAAATCAGCCGGGAAGACGTTTTAGAGGATATGGTTTGTAAAAGTTCCTTTGAGGCCCTTAGAAAAGATGGTAAATGTACTGTCTCCAAATCCTCCTCCTCCTCATTTGGAAGATAAAATGGCTATTATAATCATGGGTCACTTCAAGTTCAGTGGAACTTACTGTCTGGGAAAAGAATGGCCAAATAAAAAGCAGGCTTTCTACCTATTGCCATGATAACTGTCTGACCTACTTCAAGATCCTTTTGCTGAGGTTCAGCTCATTTTCATGCAGTCAGGTCTGACATGCCAATAATGATGTAGAGCATGAAACACCAAAGGATTCTACAGATTATCACTTCTGCTCTGCAGACACACAGCACTTCATTTAAGCAACTTTCCAGATATCTCCATTGTGGGTCTGATGGAAGGATTTAGTCTAAGGCCAGAGGCTGTAACCTTTTGTCTGGGAGATGGAGCCTTTGACCAGAGGTGTAGCCCAGAAACCGCCACCCTGTGGCATCCTGATTCCGCAGCAAGCTTTGCAGGCCCACGCTGACTATCACATTTTTGTCTTCTTTCATCAAGGAACGTGATAACAAAGATATTTCTTCATCTCTCATGCGTTGAGATTTTCTTCTTTACTAATCCAACATGTTTTGATTGCCTTTGGGAGAGAAGAGTAATGCAGACGTAGAATTTCATTAGTTTCAGAAACCTACGGCAAAGGAAGAGCTGAGAGAGAATTTGAAAGAATTGGTCTGTGCAGTGCTCACTGCTACCCTCGTATCATCAGCTCATGGTGACTTCATTGGGATATGATTATCGGTCAATTTAGAGAGATGGGATTCTCTGAGCTCCCACCGTTTGAATTGAACCAAAACTCATAGATCAGAATTGGATTAAGAGCCATGCAGAAACAGAAAATGTGAGTCAAAGCTGAAGGGCACTTGATGAGCAGAGGCACGGAGTTCTTAGAGCCAGAATCAAAGGCACATTGTGTCCAAGACCAAAGAGCCGTGGGCAAATGGCAAACTTTGAAAAACAGGTGAGTGATGGGATAGTTCATTGTAGCAGTAGTCTCAAGAGGGAGCTCCTATACGCCTTCTTAGAAATCATGCTATTTTCATCCAGAAACTGGAAATAACTCAACTGTACATCAACAGGAGAATGGGCAACAGTCATAGTGTAGCCATGCAGCGGAATACTATGCAGCAGGGAAAAGAGACAAAATATAGGTAAGTGGATTGTTGTGGTTGAATCTCAAAGATATTATGCTGAGCCAAGGAATCCAGACACAAAGGACTGCCTTCTGTATGATCCTCCCTTTACCGGAAGTTCTGAAAAAAGCAGAGCTTATAGATACTAGCTGAAAGCAGATTAGTGCTTGCCTGGGGCTAGTGATTGAGGCAATAAATGACTGTAATGTATACTTCAGTGGTTTTTGGTTCTTTTTTTTTTTAAGTGAAGCTATTTCCAGAAATTTCATTTATACGGAATGTTCCAGAACATTGCCAATTCATAAAACAAGGTTGCTTATGTTATGGTAAAGTGCCTTTGAGCAACAACGTTATGAGTTACATTTTTATATGTGTTCTGGAAAACCCTTTGTAGAAAACCTTGAACGTTTCATTGTCTGCTTGATAAATCCTGTTTGCTCTTTTGAGGTTCCTCTCACATTGAGGGAGAATATGACACCCTAGAAGCAGAGGGGTCTGCGGCCTGGGGTTGATGATTCGGCTTTGCCATTCATTAGCTACAGGATGTTGGGCAAGTTACTTAACATCTTTTATCCTCAATTCTTTATCTCTGAAGTGGGGTTAATAACACAACCCTCCTTATAATTCATTGAGAAGATTATATAAATAAGATAGTGATTACGAAGCACCCAGCATCATGTCTCGCTTGTGATGAGCTCTCAGTAAAGGCTGGCTGTTCCATCAGTGTAACCTCTTCTCTGAAACCTTCTCCATCATGCCCCAAAACGAGTGAATCAACCTGTCGTCTATTACAGTGCTGACGGGTTCCATCATTGTTGTGGGGTAACCTCTGTACCTCTCCTGCTCTCCTGGGAGCTGTTGCAGATGATTACAGTTGTGTCTTATCTATGCCTTTATTCCCAGCACCCAACACCACAGCTTTTACATGATACGTTCTCAAATCAGTGTAAGAACGACATCCTGGAAGCTTAAATAATCAACTGGCCTTTCAGTCTTACACTTTTCTTCAGAATGAGCTGCTATGGGATTCAAGCCTTGGTGACAGACCAAGCTCTAAAGCCTTGATGGATATGAAGAATTATATAAGGGAAACTGGAGTTAGAGCTAAAACGGTGTGTTTTCATGCCTCTCCCCTTCATATTAGACACATGCAAATCAGAGTGACGTCCCCAGAGTTCCTCTGGAGGAGCCTCTAGCAAAGCATCCATGGATTTTTTCATTTTTTTCCTTTCGGCCATGCCTCGCGGCTTGCGGGATCTTAGTTCCCGGATCAGGGATCAAACCTGTGCCCCCTGCAGTGGAAGCACGGAGTCTTAACCACAGGACTGCCCGAGAATTCCTGCTTCCATGGATTTTCGACAGTACAGGATCAAATGAAGAATGTGTCCACATTTGAGTGAGACTTCAGAAATGGTTAAAGTTTGAGGTATGATATCCTTTTTTAGCCCATGATTCTTCTTCCCGTGGTGCCCATTTATCATCCTCACAAACATTGACTTGATTTACCAGCTTTCATTCCCTGTGGAACCTGGGCCTGTCCTCTTTCAGTAATGTTAGTTGGGTTCTCTGTGCACGTGAATACTTACCTTTAGATCTTAAGTCCCAATAGCCTATATTTAGAAATTTAAAAATTTCTGCCTGCGTACGTACATCTCCCTGTACTCTTTTCTGTTAAGTAAACAAAAATTATGTTAATAATTATTACAATAAATGATAAGTAAAATTATAAAATAAATAATAATTTGCCTTAGGGCATCACTTCAATGGTGGCATGTTATTTTTCTCATCAATGACATCTTTGGATATTTGTGGAGGAAGGAAGGAGTTAATTTGGGTTACAGGATCTAGGTAAGGGTGTCTCTCTCTCTCTCTCTCTCTCTCTTTTCTATCACTAAACTGAAAAATAAATCCTCAGGCAAATATCTGATACTACCTAGAAGTATCTGTCTCAACAACACGAGGCTGAAAGAGCTTTTACCTACTCTTTATATTATTTGAGTGGCAAGCAGACATACCAAACCAAACAGAAACCAAGATAAAGCAAATATATTGATGTAGGATTTTAACCTGACTGAACCCTTTTCTGAATATATCTATGTGATATCTGCCCTGGCCAACAACAGAAACACTAAATACAAATCTTTCTCTCTATCATAGACACTACTGGTTGCAGGTGGGAGGAAAGGAAGTTGGGAAATGCTTTTATTCCATACGTAGTGCTCAACTGAGTAAGGTTCTCTTTATGCAACATTTAAAAACTTAATTTTTAGTCAGGGTGCAAGACCTAAGAAAATTTAACTCCTTTTAATACATCCATGCCACTGACAGATGCAGCAAAATACATGGAAAGTAACAGCATCACTCATACTGTCATTCAAGTTTTTTTTTTACAGCCTTGGGTGGGAAAGGCTTTCACACATTCCTATGCTTTGCATTGTTGATTGGCTTATTCTCCAGTTTAACTCCAAACAGGAGTCAGGGTCAGAACAATGCAGTGCCGACATGACCTCTGAGAAAATTATTTCCCTCAAGCTGGGATAGCGCACACAGATGTGGTGCGTGTTTACAGCCCAGCTAACCTGTCCAGTTACCTGGACAGCCATAGATCCTGTCTGACGGGGCCCATCTGCCACCCCACGAGGCGGTCACTGCTAGGAAGGAGGATGATGAAAAACAAAACTCCCTGCTGACATAATAGTATAAGGAGCCAATCATGTGATGCAGAACAAAGAGCCAATGATTCCTTTCCTTTGTGCCATTGTCAACTGTTATTTCGGAAATACCAATGCTTCTTAAAGAGTTTGCTTAGCTGGTTAAGGGAAGGAAATGGATTCTCCCCTAGAGCCTCCAGAAGGAACTCAGCCCTGCCAACAACTTGACTTTAGCCCAGTGAGACCCATTTCATATTTCTGACCTCCAGAATCGTAAGATAATAAATTTGTATCGTTTTAACCCACCCCACTCCCCCCCCCAAAAAAAAACCGAATTCACTTAAAATTGCATTGCAATCACCTGGGAATTCATGACTGGTCTCACGTCCCTGTAATTTCTCAGCCACTTAACATGCATCCATGGAAAGCTCCAAGATGTAGATATATTCATGTAGAGGGCAATTTTAAAAGGAGAATCAGTAATTCCCCTAGCATGTGTTTTAACTGTGGAGTATTTTCTATATACCCAGTGTGGCACTGTCTCTAATCACATTCTTCCCAATGGGCGATATGGTTTTGTAATTTTTCAGTGCAGTAGAGGAATAAAGGAGATAAATAAATGAACAAATTTTGCTTGGTACCCTCTACAGCTCATTTATTTTTAAAAGAGAACAATGGCAGGGGAAGGAACACAGTAGCCTGAGGCAGGAGGTACAAGTTTTCAGCTCAGCTCAGCCTTCCCTGTGTGACCTTGGGTAAGTCACTTAAGAAACGTGATGTTTCTTAAGATGAAGAAGCTGATGTTCGGGAGAGCCAGGATTGGAATCCATACCTGCCTCGCAAGTGAGGCATCCTGACCTTCTAAGATTCTCGGCCGTCACTGTCTTCATTCCTCACCTAGCCTCGGTTGTCCTGCCTGTAACCCAAGGATGACGCTCTCTTTTTTTGGTTGTCGTAAAGATTATATGAGATCTTGTGTGCCTAGAACTTAGTCAATCATTTGGTTTATAGACATGCCTCAATCATGAAGGCTCTCATTATCCTCCTAGCTGTGGTTATTTTTATTAGGACATCTGCCCCTGCTAAGTACTACTACTGTTTTTCCAACAGCAATTACCTTATGCCCTACTGACATTAATATCCTTCCTACATAAATATGCTGGAGAATACAAATTTGGCTAGTTTTTATTAGAAAACAGTATGATTGCTATTCTAGTTCTATATTTCTGCATAACAGGCTGCCCCCAAACTTATTTTAGAGGCTGAATTGTGTCCTCCCAAACCTCACGTGTTGAAGCCCTAACCCCCAGTAGCTCAGAATGTGATTATTTCAAGATGGGGCTTTTAAAGAGGTCATTAAGTAAAAATGGATGGGCCCCATCCTGTGTAACTGGTGTGCTTATAAGAAGGAGATTAGAACTCACACACACACACACACACACACACACACACACACACACACACACACACACAAGGAAGACCATGTGAACGCACAGGGAGAAGACAGCATCTACATGCCAAGGGGAGAGGCCTCAGAATGAAACCAACCCTTCTGACAATTTGATCTTGAACTTCTATCCTCTAAAACTGTGAGGAAATAAATTACTGTTGTTTAACCACTCAGTCTGTGTTATTTTGTTATGGCAGCCCATGATCAAAACAGTTATAAGTATTAGCAAACTAATACATTTACTAACTTAAACAACAGTAATATCTATTTTGATCATAAATCTGCAATTTGAGCAGGGCTCACAGGGACAGCTGGACTCTACTCGACTCAGTTCATTCAGCTGGGGCAGCTGGAGGGAATTTTTCTGGAATCATCTAAGGCTCATTCACTCACACATCTGGTGGTTGATACTGGCAGCCAGCTGGGATCTAATTGGATCTGTTGGCATAAGACCTCCGTGTTGCCTGGGTTTTCTTACAACATTGGTGCCTGGTTCCAGGGGGAGGGTTCCAAGAGAGGCCAGGCAGAGGTTCCATCGCATTTTCTAACCTAGCCTTGGGAGGTATAGAGTATCACTTCTGACACTTTTTATTCATCATAACCAAGTCATAGTAGTGAGCCCAACTCAAGGGAAAGGAATTGGTCTCCACATTTTTATGGGCGACATGCCAAAGATGGTGCAGCTACATTTTAAAATTCCCAGAGTTGTGCAATCGAAACTGTGTGTGTGTATGTATATGTGTGTGTGTATATATATATATGATAAAAAATATATATCAACTACATATATATTAATTTCATGTTAATTAAGTATTGACACTGTAATACGTGGGAAGATATAAACAAAGTACCGCAGGTATTTTTTACGGAGTCTATATACTGACTTCTATTAAATTACTTTGAAATGTCTTAATCTTAATTCTGTTATCCATTTCTTTCTAAGCAAAAGCAAGACAGTTAAAATTCTTTGTCACTCCTCTGAGACTAGGTTCTGTATGACGTCACTAATCATTTTGGCATCTGTACCTAATGTGTCTAAAGTGAGGAGGAAACAGGAGAGAGTGGGGGGCTCAAGGTATACTGGACGATATACACTTTAGCATCAGATTCTACAACTGCATTCTTTCCGAATTCGGACTTTGTCACTTACTAAGTTGTCTGACCTTTGGCAAGTTACTCAAATACCCAGAACTCTAGACTTTTCAATTATAGAGTGGGGTTACTAACACTATCTCAAGGGAGTGCGGTGAGGATTAAATAAGATATTGTTTGTAAAGCTCCGAGCTCTAAACCATGCATATTAATCATACTCCCCTTCGCCCTTTAAGGTAATAAACACAGATCAAAATATCAGAGTTCAGTTTATTAAACTATAATGACTTCATAGAGGATGATAATCAGTAGTTCTTAAAATAACCCGTTTGATCTGTGCTAATCGACTTTATCCTCCGTTTTTGTGTAACACCAGACTAAACATCACACCAGAAGTTCACAATAACACTTCATTATCGAGTGAATTTTGATGTCAGACACATTTTGTCCCTTTTCCAAAGGTTTTTGTATATCAAAACAGATTGGAAGTCAGGTGTTATAACATTTCTGTCTTGTAGAAACCACTGGTTTTACTTATTATTGTTTTAAGCCAGTGTCACTGGTACAAGGAACTGAGGTATTCCCTGTGTTTCTAAATGAGGATCTTTTGGAGTGAGGAAAAGCAGGAGAACAAAATATGGGGATGGAGATTCAGATGTTAAATTTCTTTTTTACTTGTGTACTTGAAATTTTACCCTAAGTGTATTAATGAAGATGATTTTTGCATTTCATTTTCACTGCATTTATTTGTTGATTAATGTAGTTCCTATTTTTCAGATAAGAAGCAAGGAAAGGAATAAATAAAACAGGTTTTCAGACTGATTGCTAATTTATATGAATTCATGTATTCAAATTTATGATCTTTGAATCAAATATAAGTGCTCAATGCTATTTTTCAAATCTCTGACATTATTTACATAAAAGCCTTTTTTGAAATATCAAACGAGATTATTTGTCATTGAGGAAATTTCAATAGTACCCTGATGTTTCCTGAAGATGTTTTGAAGGTATGTGAGAACAAAATACATTTGGAAGTTAAAACTTGCCAGTGAAAAACACTTGAGGAGAAATACTCAAATGGATTTTTCTCAGCTTTTTAGTATATTTGAAACTCAGATACAACAGCTAATCAAAAGATATGTTTTTGTGGTTAAAAATAGAAACTTTACAGTAAAGAACAGTTTATTCTATACCATATAGTCTTATGAAGCAATGTATCAGTCTTCTATCTGCTGTAACCAATTACCACAAACGTTTTGGCTTAAAGCCACAGATCTATTCTCTTACAGTTCTGGAGGTCAGAAGTCCAAAATGGTCCTTACTCAGTTAAAATCAAGCTGTGTTCAGTGCTGCATTCCTCCTGGAGGCTCTAGGGGACAGTCCATTTCCTGGCCTTGTCCAGCTTCTGGAGGACACCAGCATTCCTTAGCCGGCGATGCCTTCCCCCATCTTCAAAGGCAGGAGCATCACATCTTCAAATCCCTGACTGACTTGCTTTCTCCCACTTGCATCATTTAAGGATCCTTGTGATGACCCTGGACCCACTCAGATAATCCAGAATCATCTCCCCACCTCAAGATACTTAATTGTTTCACATTTGCAACATCTGTTTTGCTGTGTAAAATAACGTATTAAAACATTTCAGGGATTAGGATGCAGACATCCAGGAGAAAGGGATCCACTTCTCTGCCTACCACAAGTGGTTTTAGCCACTTTATTTGTTCCAAAATATCTTAGATTTTAAATAATAATTTTAAAAATTAAATATTAAAGAAAAAATTTTTAATTTCAGTATATTTTGAATATAGAAAAATGTTGCAACCAAGTTTTAGAATGGGATTGTTTTTTTTTTCCAAAATAGAAAACAGCCATGTGCTAAAAATCTCCAGTGCTTCTGGAAACCCTTAATGGCTGGCATGCGTTCAACAAAAGTTGCCAAATTGTACCTTCATGGGAGACACTAAAACAACAGTTTAGAAGAAAATTCCACTGTTCACTAAACAGTTACACTGTTCTTTACCATTTTTTAGAGGAGGGAGGAATACTTCGTGTTAATTTCTTTTTCTTTTTTTTTTCTTATCATTGAGGAAAGTCATACTGACGCCCACTTGTGTAAAACAGTCACTAAACTATTCATTGCTATTTGCCACAGAATTTTCTACAAGAAAGCCTAACACTGTCAACTTCTTTCTTATTTTAATTTCTAAAATATTGACAGTTAAAGTTAACTACAACATTGTAATTCTGTTAACACTGCCATAATTTCGGGGGGGTGGGGAGTGACTAAGAGCCAATTTCTATTATATTCAGGGAAATAATTTTTCCTAGCCTGGAGAAGCAGCCTCTCTTGACTCTGATATTCTGCTTTGGTTCCATATATAGAGAATACATATATTCTCAACTGTGGCAGTTTTGCCCCTGAGGGGACACTTGGCAATGTCTGGAGACTTTTTTGGATGTCACAATTTGAAGGATGTGATTGGCGTCATGCGGGTAGAGGCCAGGAATGCTACTAAACATCATACGGTGCACCGAACAGCCCCGCATTACAACCTATCAATGGGGCTGAGATTGAAAGGCCTTGATGCAAAATGATCTGGAACTTGAGATGGAAGAATCTTTGTCACCATTTTACTAATGTAATGAATACAAGCATATGCAAAGGGGAATCTTCATGTATCAGCAGCGTTCTCGAACGTGCTCAGATTTCTCTCCTTCTCCAAGCCAGTTCCTCGCCAGTCATCCCTAATTAGAGTGAGGCACCACCATCTATGAAGTGTTCACAAGAAAGAAACTCGGAAGCATCCTCAATTCCTCTACTTCTCTCACTGTCCACACTCAATCCACTAGTAATTCCCTAGTGTTCTACCTTTAGAATCTATCCTCAATGTGACTCCCTCCCTCCGTCTCCACTGCCTCTCTCTTCCTAAGCCACTATCATATCTTGGATGCCTGGATTCTGCACAGCCTCCTAAATGGCCTCCCAACATCCTTTCTTGCTCTTGGCAGTGCATTGTTCAGCAGACAGATTGTAAAGTTTACATCACATCATGTTATTCCGTCCCATGGCCTCTCATTGCAGATAGAAGGACATCTAAACTTCCTACCAGGGAGAACCGTCCCTGCCTGACTGAGCCCCATGTAACTCTCCACTTTCACCGTCAGTGATTCTCTCTCTCCAGTCAGACTAGCGTCCTCCAGGTGCCCTGAACCCACAAACTGTTCCTGACACAGGCTTTTACACTTACTATCCTCCCCAACTGGAATGATTCCCCTGCCCTCTCCTCCAGGCCCCCCTGTATCTGGCACTTCCAGATCGTCTCAACTCAGAGACACCCTCTGACATGCACTCATCCTACTCACATCCCATCACATTCTACAGTTTTATTTCTCCCTTAGGACTTGTCGTTATCTAAAATCATCATATTTAATTTTGCGCTTATTTTAGTGTTACTTTCCTCTCGCACACAAGTTCAGGAGGGCAGAGATTTGGGTCTGAATTATTACCACTGTACGTCTATCATTTAATTATAGACTAATCTTTAGTAAGCTCTCAAAAGAATAAGAAAGAATACATGAGTTAATTGATAAATTGACTTCGTTAGTAGCTTTGGTTTTCTACCATGCTAAGTATTCCAGAACACATCAGAATAAAGCAGAGATTTCAAATTTGGTGAGTTCCCTTCAAGTATGTATACAGATATACTTTGCATGCTGGACCCTAATTTCTAGTTTGTGTCCCAAGGTTACTCTGCAAAACTATCCCGATCTGCCATCTCCTTTCTCCTTTTTCTCTTTTTCACGTCCAACTCCACTTCTGTTTGTCCCCAAGGTAAAGATTCTTTTAGATGATTCTTCTTATATGAATATCAGCAGAAGTTTTCACTGGACTGTTGAGGTTAGATTTCATTATGATAACCACCACAATCTTCTTAATAATCTTTTGAAAAGAACCTTGTTGTCTCAGTTATAAATGCAATACATCGTGGGATCAATTCAAATAACTAAGAAATGTGTAAAATTACAATCAGTAGACTCCACCAGCCTGCCTCTTTTAATGACCATTTAGCCCACGCCCTGGGGAAAGAGCGTGGGTGTGTCGTGCGGGATGCTGTGTTTTTGTTCTGCTAAGTGCCTGGCACACGCGGTCTTTTAGTAAATATGTGTAGCATGAGTGAGATAATGTAGAGAGAGCAGTTAGCGTGCCCTGTGACACCTGGCAGTGCCCATTAAATGATTCATGTGGCATGGGAGTGATATTTAAGTTAATCACCTGCCTCCTGCTAGTAACTGGGCCATTTGGGGAACCCACCAAAGTCACAATTGTGGAGAAAGAGACGAGCTTCAGGAAACAGAGAACCAGTTCCTGTCCCAGAGAGGGACTCATTGGAAGAACTGAATGGGTCTCCTGAGGAAGGCTGGTGTCAAAATTAATAGCATCTTTCCAGCAAGGCTCAGGCATTTAATTAAAATGAATTTAATACCAAAGTCAGTTGCAGGACTGAAGTGCCACAGGCAAGAGCTGACCAGTAGTGGAGCCCAGCCAGTGATAAGCGTCCGCGTGGAAGTACTGCTTGCAGGGACCCAGCAATCACGCAACAGCTTCCTGCAGCTGGAATTAGTAAGAGTTGATGCAGGAATAGATATGATAGTTGTAAGTTTTTCTTTAAAAAGTGCTTATTTGCACTCGTTTTGTGCATTGCTTAAAACTGAGGAGTAAAGGATTAATTATATTGTTAATTTTTAGGAGAGCCATGTTTTTGCAGAGAAATGACTGCAAACTTGTTATCAGCACCTGGGGAAAAGGCTCCCTTTTATCACAAGCAACTCTTAAGCAAGTAATACTAGTTGGCTTGTAGTAAATAATAAAGCTAAAGAAGATAGAATTTGAAGTTAGCTTCTTTTCTACAAGTACATCCATCACCGTGCCATGCCATTCCAGGTAAAGGACACTAATCCATGATCTCTCCAGGTGAAAGACATTTGATCTGGCTTTTAGAGGACATTCAATAAGTGCTTTTTGTTGCCTAAAAATGAGAGGTTCAGAATGGGTTAATTCTTATTTATCTTAACCTCTTTCCTATCTAAAGATTTCTTTTTAATATTTTTACATTGCTGTTAGAATCTGATAGTTGTTCAAAGGTAATTGCAAAATAGTTCTTTCATTTCAATCCAACTAATGTATTTCCCATTCCTGCCTTAAAAGAAAAGGAATCCTTTCTTCTAGAATTAGCTTGGAAGGAAATGTGTGGTTTTATTTTTCCTTTTCTCCCTCTTTTTTTAATTTTATTTTTAGGAGACTTGTTTAGTCAAAATCAGCAAACTCTTTACTCTCATACTGAATGCAGAGGTAAAGAACTCATTTCCTATTGCCCCATCTTGTTAGAGTTTCATATTCTCTGGGTGTGTTTCCCAAGTACATGAGCCCTCAAGCACTCAGGTCACACGTCTGAAATCTAGAGATTTGTTCCTGGCCATTAGAGCTCATTTCCAAGGCTGTCTAAGTTGTTGGTAGATTTGGACATTGCTATAAACCTTGTACTTATGGTGAAGGTGACATCATCCTATCCTCAACATGACAAAATGCAGGAATGTGTATGTCTTCCTCTAGGAAATATAACTAACACTGCATAATTTTGCTTCTATAGGCATTGGAAATATATCACATAAACTAAGTCAAACAGCTATGGATGGAATATATTATTAGCACTTAAATTTAAGGTAAAATTACTAATTGATAGATTTAATAACAAACAAGAAAAACAATTTATTATACTGGTACACATGGTATGGCTAGTGCCTACTTTACGCCTAACCATTATATATGAAGTGGTGAACTCTGTAATGAGTGAACTTTCAGAAGCTGAAACACAAAGAAAGAGGCACATAACCTAGAATATAAATTCTGATCCAGTTATTTTGGGGGCTTCCTTTATAAATCCATTGTAAAAATATTTTTTAAATTACCTTTTTTCAAAAACTTAGACATTTTGTAATAAACTTTTCAAATAAGAAAATCTAATTCACATACGATGAGGAATAATCTTACATAATTTTCAGATGTATCCAGCTTTCAAATTACTATTTCTAATGAAGTTTACCCAAGATATTATATTATTTTTTAACTTCACAAATTAGTATATGATAGACATAAAGCCCTGAAATCTGTGTTAAGGAATCCAGTTTTTTAGTTCCTATTCCCAACAAAGGTGTCCTTAATTAAATTTGTCTTCAACGGTTAGTAGCAATAAGTAGCACAAAGATAAAGATCTATTTTATGTAATCACTGAGAGTTCTCCTTCTGTTTCATAGAAGAGTTGTAAATGTCGGGTTTGTGATAGTGGGTGGAGACAATACCCCTTCTGTTACTTTGTCTTCTGAGTTAGAATCCTGGTAGTTGATTGCACTGGTAGAGACAGAATGGCATGGAGGTGGTGATACTGATATGTGGTGCGTTAATAAACAGAAGAGTCAGAAGGTGGAGCTGATGTCAGATGGAACATGGTAAATTTGGTTTGAGCAGCAGTAAGTTTTCAAGTTATCCAGGAGGCAGATGGAAATGTGAGAGTTTATCTTTGGGAGAGTGTTGATGCTGGAAAGAGTCATTTGATATTCATCTAAAACACAGGTGGTGATTGTGGGAGCTGTGGAATGAATGAGTTTACGGGGAGAATGAGAGGAGAGTTAGAAGAGAAGAGGGGCAGGATGCCATCCGGAGAGAAAATGCATTTAGAAGAGGAAGAGTTAGGAAAAGCAGGAGCAGTGGTCATGGAAGAGAGAGAAGAAACATGAAAGCGGGTCCAGGGTGGAGAAGAAATAAGAGTTTCTTAAAAGTCAGAACCAGAAGAGTAGTCAAAAAGAAGCAAGAAAGACCAGAAATACACATATATTTCAAGCAGAGGAGGAAGGAATTTCTTTTTTTTTTTTAACATCTTTATTGGAGTATAATTGCTTTACAATGGTGTGTTAATTTCTGCTTTATAACAAAGTGAATCAGTTATACATATGCATATATCCCTATATCTCCTCCCTCTTGTGTATCCCTCCCTCCCACCTTCCCTATCCCACCCATCTAGGTGTTCACAAAGCACCGAGCTGATCTCCCAGTGCTATGCGGCTGCTTCCCACTATCTATTTTACGTTTGGTAATGTATATATGTCCATGCCACACTCTCACTTTGTCACAGCTTACCTTTCCCCCTCCCCATATCTTCAAGTGCATTCTCTAGTAGGTCTGTATCTTTATTCCCGTCTTGCCCCTAGGTTCTTCATGACCTTTTTTTTTTTT
>NC_041226.1:65457716-65458642 GCF_002837175.3 Physeter macrocephalus
TAGTTTTTTAAGGAACCTCCATACTGTTCTCCATAGTGGCTGTATCAATTTACATTCTCACCAACAATGCAAGAGTGTTCCCCTTTCTCCATACCCTCTCCAGCATTTATTGTTTCTACATTTTTTGATGATGGCCATTCGGACCAGTGTGAGATCATATCTCATTGCAGTTTTGATTTGCATTTCTCTAATGATTAATGATGTTGAGCATTCTTTCATGTGTTTGTTGACAATCTGTATATCTTCTTTGGAGAAGTGTCTATTTAGGTCTTCTGCCCATTTTCGGATTGGGTTGTTTGTATTTTTGTTATTGAGCTGCATGTAAATCTTGGAGATTAATGCTCTGTCAGTTGCTTCATTTGCAAATATTTTCTCCCATTCTGAGGGTTGTCTTTTGGTCTTGTTTATGGTTTCCTTTGCTGTGCAAAAGCTTTTAAGTTTCCTTAGGTCCCATTTGTTTATTTTTGTTTTTATTTCCATTTCTCTAAGAGGTGGGTCAAAAAGAACCTTTCTGTGATTAATGTCATAGAGTGTTCTGCCTATGTTTTCCTCTAAGAGTTTGATAGTGTCTGGCTGTACATTTAGGTCTTTAATCCATTTTGAGTTTATTTTTGTGTATGGTGTTAGGGAGTGTTCTAATCTCATACTTTTACATGTAGCTGTCCAGTTTTCCCGGCACCACCTATTGAAGAGGCTGTCTTTTCTCCACTGTGTATTCTTGCCTCTTTATCAAAGATAAGGTGACCATATGTGCATGGGTTTATCTCTGGGCTTTCTATCCTGTTCCATTGATCTATATTTCTGTTTTCATGCCAGTACCATACTATCTTGATTACTGTAGTTTTGTAGTATAGTCTGAAGTCAGGGAGCCTGATTCCTCCAGCTCCATTTTTCGTTCTCAAGATTGCTTTGGCTATTCGGGGTCT
>NC_041226.1:65459798-65460939 GCF_002837175.3 Physeter macrocephalus
CTTTCTGCAGAGTTTTTATCATAAATGGGTGTTGAATTTTGTCGAAAGCTTTCTCTGCATCTATTGAGATGATTCATATGGTTTTTCTCCTTCAGTCTGTTAATATGGTGTATCACGTTGATAGATTTGCGTATATTGAAGAATCCTTGCATTCCTGGGATAAACCCCACTTGATCATGGTGTATGATCCTTTTAATGTGCTGTTGGATTCTGTTTGCTCTTTTAATGTGCTATTGGATTTTGTTTGCTAGTATTTTGTTGAGGATTTTTACATCTATGTTCATCAGTGATATTGGCCTGTAGTTTTCTTTCTTTGTGACATCTTTGTCTGGTTTTGGTATCACAGTGATGGTGGCCTCATAGAATGAGGTTGGGAGTGTTCCTCCCTCTGCTATATTTTGGAAGAGTTTGAGAAGGATAGGTGTTACCTGTTCTCTAAATGTTTGATAGAATTCGCCTGTGAAGCCATCTGGTCCTGGGCTTTTGCTTGTTGGAAGATTTTTAATCACAGGTTCAATTTCCGTGCTTGTGATTGGTCTGTTCATATTTGCTATTTCTTCCTGGTTCAGTCTCAGCAGGTTGTGCATTTTTAAGAATTTGTCCATTTCTTCCAGGTTGTCCATTTTATTGGCATACAGTTGCTTGTAGTAGCCTCTCATGATCCTTTGTATTTCTGTAGTGTCAGTTGTTACTTCTACTTTTTCATTTCTAAATTTATTGATTTGAGTCTTCTCCCTTTTTTTCTAGATCAGTCTGGCTAATGGTTGATCAATTTTATTTATCTTCTCTAAGAACCAGCTTTTAGTTTTATTGATCTTTGGTATCGTTTCCTTCGTTTCTTTTTCATTTATTTCTGACCTGATCTTTATGATTTCCTTCCTTCTGCTAACTTTGGAGTTTTTTTGTTCTTCTTTCTCTAAATATCAATTAAGTCCATCTTGTTTAATGTATCATTTAAAGCTTGTGTTTCCTTATTTATTTTCATTTTGGATGATCTGTCCACTGGTGAAAGCGGGGTGTTAAAGTCCCCTACTATGATTGTTTTACTGTCGATTTCCCCCTTTATGGCTGTTAGTATTTGCCTTATGTATTGAGGTGCTCCTATGTTGGGTGCATAAATATTTACAATTGTTATATCTTC
>NC_041226.1:65461608-65462334 GCF_002837175.3 Physeter macrocephalus
TTGTATTTTCTCCATTCTATTTCCAAGATTTTGGATAATCTTTACTTCATTATTTTGAATTCTTTTTCAGGTAGACTGCCTATTTCCTCTTCATTTTTTTAGTCTGGTGGGTTTTTACCTTGCTCCTTCATCTGCTTTGTGTTTTTCTGTCTATTCATTTTGCTTATCTTACTGTGTTTGGGGTCTCCTTTTTGCAGGCTGCAGGTTCGTAGTTCCCATTGTTTTTGGTGTCTGTCCCCAGTGTCTAAGGTTGGTTCAGTGGGTTGTGTAGGCTTCCTCTTGGAGGGGACTAGTGCCTGTGTTCTGGTGGATGAGGCTAGATCTTGTCTTTCTGGTGGGCAGGTCCACGTCTGGTGGTGTGTTTTGGGGTGTCTGTAGCCTTATTATGATTTAGGCAGCCTGTGTGCTAATGGGTGGGGTTGTGTTCCTATCTTGCTAGTTGTTTGGCATAGGGTGTCCAGTACTGTAGCTTGCTGGTCGTTGAGTGAAGCTGGGTCTTGGCGTTGAGATGCAGATCTCTCGGAGATTTTCGCCTTTTGATAGTACGTGGACCTGGGAGGTCTCTTGTGGACCAGTGTCCTGAAGTTGGCTCTCCCACCTCAGAGGCACAGGCCTGACTCCTGGTTGGAGCACCAAGAGCCTTGCATGCACACGGCTCAGAATAAAAAGTAGAAAAAATATAATGGAAAGGAAGGAAGGAAGGAAGGAAGGAAGGAAGGAAGGAAG
>NC_041226.1:65463291-65463845 GCF_002837175.3 Physeter macrocephalus
GGACAGATAGTACCCTAGGACAAATGGTGAAAGCAAAGCTATACAGACAAAATCTCACACAGAAGCATACACATACACACTCACAAAAAGAGGAAAAGGGGAAAAAATAATCTATCATGCTCCCAAAGTCCACCTCCTCAATTTGGGATGATTCGTTGTCTATTCAGGTTTTCCACAGATGCAGCGTACATCAAGCTGAGTGTGGAGATTTAATCCACTGTTTCTGGGGCTGCTGGGAGAGATTTCCCTTTCTCTTCTTTTTTTTTTTTTTTTAATCTTTATTGGAGTATAACTGTTTTACAATGGTGCGTTAGTTTCTGCTTTACAACAAAGTGAATCAGTTATACATATACATATGTTCCCATATCTCTTCCCTCTTGCATCACCCTCCCTCTCACCCTCCCTATCCCACCCCTCCAGGTGGTCACAAAGGACCAAGCTGAACTCCCTGCACTATGCGGCAGCTTCCCACTAGCTATCTAATTTACATTTGGTAGTGTATATATGTCCCTGCCACTCTCTCCCTTCGTCACAGCTTACCCTTCCCCCTCCCC
>NC_041226.1:65465215-65475760 GCF_002837175.3 Physeter macrocephalus
TTTTTTTTCTCTGATTGCTGTGGCTAGAGCTTCCAAAACTATGTTGAATAAGAGTGGTGAGAGTGGGCAACCTTGTCTTGTTCCTGATCTTAGTGGAAATGGTTTCAGTTTTTCACCACTGAGAACGACGACCCTTTCTTTTCTTTGTTCGCACAGCTCCTGGAATTCAGCTTTGGATTTGGCCCTGCCTGTGCGCGTAGGTCGCCCGAGGGCATCTGCTCTCTGCTCAGATAGGACGAGGTTTAAGGAGCAGCTGATTCGGGGGCTCTGGCTCACTCAGGCCGGGGGCGGGGCGGTGGGGAGGTACGGATGCGAGGCGAGCCTGCGGCGGCAGAGGCGGGCATGACGTTGCACCAGCCCGAGGCGCGCCTTGCGTCCTCCCGGGTAAGTTGTCTCTGGATCACGGGACCCGGAAGTGGCTGGCCGCACAGGCTCCCGGGAGGGGCGGTGTGGAGAGTGACCTGTTCTCGCACACAGGCTTCTCGGTGGCAGCAGCAGCGGCCTTAGCGTCTCATGCCTGTCTCTGGGGTCCGCACTGATAGCCGCGGCTCGCGCCCGTCTCTGGAGCTCCTTTAAGCAGCACTCTTAACCCCTCTCCTCGCGCACCAGGAAGCAAAGAGGGAAGAAAACGTCTCTTGCCTCTTCGGCAGCTCCAGACTTCTCCCGGACTCCCTCCCGGCCAGCCGTGGCGCACTAACCCCTTCAGGCTGTGTTCACGCCGCCAACCCCAGACCTTTCCCTGGGATCCAACTGAAGCCCGAGCCTCAGCTCCCAGCGCTCGCCCTTCCCGGCGGGTGAGCAGACAAGCCTCTCAGGCTGGTGAGTACTGGTCAGCACCGATCCTCTGCGCGGGAATCTCTCCGCTTTGCCCTCCGCACCCCTGTGGCTGCGCTCTCCTCCGCGGCTCCGAATCTTCCCCCCTCCGCCACCCGCAATCTCTGCCCCGAAGGGGCTTCTAGTGTGTGGAAACCTTTCCTCCTTCACAGCTTCCTCCCACTGGTGCAGTTCCCGTCCCTATTCTTTTGTCTCTGTTTATTCTTTTGCCCTACCCAGGTACGTGGGGAGTTTCTTGCCTTTTGGGAGGTCTGAGGTCTTCTGCCAGCGTTCAGTGGGTGTTCTATAGGAGCAGTTCCACGTGTAGATGTATTTCTGATGTATCTGTGGGGAGGAAGGTGATCTCCACGTCTCACTCTTCCACCATCTTATCCGACCCCCCAGGAAGGAATTTCAATAAGGAAAAGGTCAACAGTATCAAAATCCAAAGTTATCTAACCACAGGTTATAAATTTGTTAATTCTAAGCATAGCAAACCCACCATCATTCAGTGCTGTTTATCATTCAGTGCTCTTGCTTACCTTGAGAGCCCTGGAACAGACCTTGAATTTAGTCCCAGTGGTAATGCCCCATTCCTTTTCCCTACTGAGAAGGTCCAAACGGGGTGAGTGGAGCTGGTGTGCAGTGTGCTGGTGAGCACAGCCTGCTCTCATAGTCTCTGTTTCCCTTTGGGTTTTTGTTTCTCTGCATTGTTATTGCTGAGACCCTAGAAAACAATGTAAACATACTTATTTCTTTTATATATATATATATATATCTTTATTGGAGTATAATTGCTTTACATTGTGTTGGTTTCTGCTGTACAACAAAGTGAACATACTTATTTCTTTGGAAAAAATGGGTGTTCACGGTTAATGATGGACAAAGGATTTTATGGCCTAGAGATTAGCAGAATTTAAAGAATAGTGTCTTTGTCTTGCTTCTCAGCACATGCTGTACAAGGCATGTTGATAACAAACATCTAAATTACATTGGAAGCTAATGTGCAAAATTTAAATGGTGTTAAGATAACCTAAGGTCAAATTTCTAAGGCAGACTTAAGATGGTAGGCTGAAAAGCTCTGTCTGTCAAATGCAGCTTAATGTTCAGCTCAACTGGCACGTTAGGCCAGTTCTCTCTGACCACCTAGAGTGAAATGCGATAAACCCCATGCATGAGGAGGGCTCGGATGGGCCCGCAGGGAGTGTCACTTCATTTCTAGTCATGTAACTCAGGGTGTGCAAACTCTTGTGAAATGTCCGCTGTATCTACATCTTGTCTCTTATTGGAGGACTGTCTTTCCAGTGCTTTGAATCTCCCATACTTTCTTTCCCCTCCTACTTCCTTAAATAAAATCCAAATTCCCCAGAGAATTGTCTAAGGTTCCCAGTCTTACTGCAGCCTCATCTCCTATCTCTCTGGTCCTCTCTGTTCAACGTGCACTTGTCAGTTTCCAAAAGTGACAGCTGTTGGCATAATAGCAGAGTAATGCATGATTGTAGTGAAACTAT
Organism: Physeter macrocephalus; assembly: GCF_002837175.3. Lineage (NCBI taxonomy): Eukaryota > Metazoa > Chordata > Mammalia > Artiodactyla > Physeteridae > Physeter > Physeter macrocephalus. The sequence continues at coordinate 65,467,540 of NC_041226.1, forward strand.
AGGAAAAACAGAGCAAGGAAACCAAGCACCTAGAGATAAATGGCCAGATGTCTAGAAGGAGACTTGCTGGATCAAAGGGTAGGCAAGTTTTTACAGCTTTTACATCACCAAATAGCCCTGCAGAGTGACTCTATCAATTTACAGTCTGCCAGCATGGTTAATGGGCTGTAGTGTAATTGTCTGTTTATCTATCTGTTATCCTCATTAGGCTATAAGCACTTCAAGGACTTTTCAGTCTCTCAGTGCCCAGCGTCTAGCATTTAGCCTGATACAAAGTAGGCTCTCATTAGCCCACTTCCCTTTCCTTACTTCTAAATTCTTTGAAGCCCCAAACAATGGGCCAGTTGATATCATAGAATATATGGATGAATGACAAGGTGTAGTGGGTAGTAAAATATTCCAGAATTTTCCCCCAAAACTCAACACATCCATAAGCTCTTATATAAAGTTTAACATCTACCATGCATAATGAAGTCTATCTTAATAGGTAGCTTTAGATAACCTTATGTCAGGAACTGTTTGTCTTGAATTAGCATTGAACACTGAAGTTGCATAAATGTAGAAGTGTATGTTTATGGATATTTTAAATAAATTATCTTCCAAAATTCAGCTACATTAGTAAATGAAATTGCAGTAACTTCCTGCAGGGTGAAAATTTTGAGAGCATGTTACTATGGCTATTATTTTAAAATGTCATGTAAGATTATAGTTTTCTCTCTGGCATAAAAAAGTCTCTAAAAATCTTCAAGGAATATACTTCCTTGCATGTGAAATCTTTAGTAAAGCTATAAAATCAACATTATGATACTTTTCTTTGAAGAACAAGCGCTTTTAAAGGTAAAGATCCAAGATAATTTACTTAAAACATGACTGGAACAATTATCATGTATATTTTGAAGAAATACATATATGCTAGGGAGAGAAAGACTTAATGACACACAAGCAACAATTGAGAACACATATTCTACATATTCTGGAATAGGAGATGGGCATAAAAAGAAGTAAGTTAAATACAGTAAAACAACCACTGTGATAGAGATCAAAAACAAAATTCTGTGGGAAAAAATGAGGAAATAGCTCACCTTAGCACTATGTCCGTGTGTCAAGGTTCCTTTGAGATATTTCCATTTCAAATTTTTTTTCTAATGATCCTAACTGGGAAGGATGCTTTTCACTACCTGAGTAATTTAGCTACACCTCTTCTTACACGACAAACATTTACTGAGCAGCTGCCATGTGCAAAGTACATAGGCACAGGCAAAAGCCTCAGGTTGACAAAGAACTTTAACGCATTTTGTTACAGATCTTATGTTTAAGGATTCAAGTTCAGTCCATGCTTTATAACTATTTATATATATTTTATGTATATAGTGTGTACAATCATGAAAACATGTATTGTTTTCATTAGTTACACTGTGCTTAATAAATATCTGTTGAATGAATAAATGGGTGAACATGTAAAGAATTCATGTATTTAATTATTCATAGAGAACCAAGTTGTGTTATTTACAAAACCATAGATCTGAGCTACAGCCATTTGACATTCAATAAATATTTGGCAAAACCATAGTTGGGGCAAAATTGGAAGAAGGATAAAAATACTTAGAAGAGTCAAAATGGTTAAGAAAAGTGATTAAGGAAAGTAATTATTTTTCTTAACAGTATGACTTTGAACAAGAACATTGATCTCAACTGTGTCTCTGTATTCTCTATTTTCATTATTGGTCAGCTCTTTATAATGAAGAAAATGTGTTTTTCAGTACTAATATTTCTAATGTAAGTATGCCTAGCCAACTAAGACATAACTTAGACATCGAAGCTTGCTCATTGATAAAATATAACAAATTGTCAATAGTCCAGGTTATTATCTCTAATAGCACTTATGTTGGCACTGGAATTGTAGTAGTATTGTAATACTATAAGACTTTTTTTTAAGTAAAATAATAGCAAATGTAAATCACCATCATTTTCTTTTAGGGACATGAAAAAATTATGACCCACTTTTGTATATTAGAGAGATGAGATTTTTGTCAGTGATTCAGCCAACAGATATATTCATAGTTCAGTTGGATTTTAGTCATGAGAAAATATAGACAAAAAATTGTTTACTTTTTTTTAATTTTTGAAAACATGTAGAAGCCTTCTGCACAGTTACTTTAATTGGAATGTTATTGAAATTACCATCAGGGCATTCTCACAGAATGAATAAAATATTGATTTTAACTGAAATGAAAATCATGGCTTGGCCAAAGTTTGGGGGTTTTAAATGGACAAAAGTGTTCACAACTATCAGCATCAACACATTTCTTTCTAACAGTTTCTCTGGCTTTCGGAATGTGGTCTTGTTTTAATCTTCAAAGAATGTTGTTAAAATAATTGGAAAATCTGCTAGAATGGCAATGATCCTGTTGTGGAAAAGGAAACAAAACAAAAATTCTAGCTTCAATACTGGAAAATTATAAAGAGCTTAGAAAAGCTGTGGTGGTGTGATAGGATTGCCTAAGTTTGGTTGTTGCTAGGGAGAATCTGATGAGATGCCATCCCTAGTGGGAATACTGGCTGTTTCCCACACCCTAAATCTTGCAGGATAAAAGCCATTTGGAAACTATCAAAGTATCTGACTTTGAAAAGTGTGGCTACATTGAAGCATTGTATAGATTCTCATCCTTTCCCTACTGTTCTGAATGATGGCTAGCAGAACCGCGGAGAAGCAGACCACCCATAAAAATTGAAACCAACCATTCATTCGTTGCATGATTTCTGTGTGATTTCTAGCTTCTTTCAATATTGATGTACAGGCATGTGATGACTTTTGTAGATTAGTTTGATATTCATATACAGTCAGCCTTCCGTATCATCGGGTTGCACGTCTTTGGAACAACCAATCATGGATTGAAAATATTCAGGAAAAAAAATTCCAGAAAGTTCTAAAAAGCAAAACTTGAATTTGCTGCCCACTAGCGACTATTTACATAGCATTTACATTGTATTAGGTATTACGGGTAATCTAGATTTGATTTAAAGTATAATATATCAGAGGTTATATGCAAATACTACGCTATTTTGTATGAGGGACTTTGCATCCACAGATTTTTGTATCAGCGGGTACTAGAACCAGTCCTCCAACTATATACCTCAGGGACAACTCTATTGCAATTTTGGGCATTTCTCATCCTTGATTTTTTGTTCTGTTTAAAATTTTATCTCAATACAATTTCACTGATAAAATTTAGAATATTGGAAATTTGATCCTCAAATTTCACTTTGAGGATTTCAGTTCTACTCAGTCCATTATGTAACCTGAGAAAGCAGAAATTATCTGATTAATTATAAATTATATTTTGTTTTGATGTATGTGAAATACATGTTTTTAACTGGACTTACTATGTTAAAATTTTTTGAACTATTGCTCACATTCTAATTACCTATTATATCTTGTGTACATTGGCATGTTATATGGTTCTCTTCTCTCTTTAATTCAAAAATATTAAGAATTTATGTTCCTAAATTGGAAGAGTCCAAATGTAAATAAATATATATCTTTAAACACTGGATTATATGTGTAGAGAGCAGACACCACAAATAACGTGTTCTAAAATTTTGCAATCATATTTTGAAACAGGATGAGCACACAGGATACCATATATAATCTGAAATTTATTTGCCTTTAAATACACTCATTTAACTCACTAAATATAATTACATTTTTATTTTGTAACATGACAATGAGATGAGGACCTAAAGTCAATAATAAACATAATAATATAATTTGGCTTGAATAAATACAGTCAGCAATGATCAACATAACAGTTGGTGAGTAGGTTTGGGATTTAAGTATGTATCTCAAAAGATATTCTTAACACTTATGAATCAAGTTGTCCTGAGTTAATAAGAGACTAGTGAATTGAAGAAGGAGAGTCGATGAACACAGAGATTACACCCACTGGAATTATTCATGACTTCAAATTTGAGATGATTCTATCTTATGTGCTATATGGTATGTGCATTTGAACACCTCAGTGATACTGATACTTCTTATCAGTGAAGATAGCTGCATTGACCTTAGGAGTAAAGAGATAACTGGGGGGAAATTACAGGAACATTTCAGTGATCTTTCTAATATACCTTTCACTGTCATGAAAGAGCCTCTATGAGAAGTTGGTGACCTCATGATATGATTTCTGAACCTTTAGTTTCTAAAATGATACAATCTCATTGAATTCATGAAAGATGGGATCATAAAGCCAGACATAACTTTTAGGCTTAATAATCCATTTAGGTTTCTCAGTATGTAGAACTAAGAAAACACCCCAGTTGATTTCAAAGATAGCAAGATTATCTATATGAAATTAATAATGTAATTGGCCCATTAATGAACATAGTTAGATCTAGCTACCAAGATGGTCACCCGGACATTCTGGCTGTGAGTTGTGGCTCAGGGTCAGCAGTGCAACACAATTCACGCGACCTCTGAAAAGTAACTGACACCAAAACAAAACCAAGAATGGCTGAACAGATATCCTATGAGTCAATCCTACAAAGTCCTTTTTGTTTCTGTATTCCTTCATTTCAGTTATTTTAACTTCTGCTGAACAGGTGACCCTGACTAGGGAAGTCGACAAAGTAGTATAAGATTTTTGACAACTGTTTCCAAGTTGAGGGCCCTTTGCTCAGTCAACTTCCAGTCACTTACAAAGTGGAAGACAGCAACCAGTCAGCTCCATTTTATGCAGCCTGTTTTCTGTATCATGAGGCGATCATCAAAATCAAGAAAGGATCTAGGATACAGCAGTCATTTACTTTTTTTCAAATGTAAGTAGATTATTTTCTAAGACCACTAAACGTGCTTTCTTAGGTATGCATAGCACAATGATCATTCTTGCTTCTCTCAGGTAGTATGCCTAGTGGCTTGTCTCTTAGGTGTAAGAGATTCCCTCTTGGTACTGTTTCTAGGCAAAAGGTCACTTTCGGACAGGGAGATTAAAAGCAATATTAATTCCTGCATGTATAGAAGTCAGATTAGACTTGGAAAACACTTTGTAATTACCTGATCGTGTGGCCAGAATGTGTAGGCTGATAATTAGTTAGAGTACCCAACTATCCAGAAATCTCTCTGGGGCCTCATCTGAGGTATAAGACATTCTTCTATCAGTTGCTTTTGGTCATAGTTTCTTCTTGAAGGTGACAGGAACATAAAAGTACACAACATTAATTTTTTCATGAAAGAAATACTTATATTTTCAGAACACATAGCCCCTAATTAAATTACTGCTGATGGAATAAGCATTCTGCAATAGCAGGAGAGAAATCAAATTTAATTTCCCAGTGCCATAGGAAGGGCTTGACTATTCAAAAACCGTCTCTAAATCTTAGGAACTATGCTTTCAAGGGCTAAGCTAACAGAACCGAGCAGGAAATAAGCCTGATTAGTATTTTGTAAGTAATTTTGAGAGCAAAAGATATATTTACAATAATAGCCAAGACTTATCATCTACAGTTGAACTCAACACTGGCAAAAAGAAAACTGAATTCATTAAAACGACATCAAATAAATTATGATGTTCATTTTCTTGTGCACCACTTATCACTTTTTAATTTTTAAAACTTTGGTTGGATAGCTCTAGATCCTAATAAGGAGAAATGGGTTAGCATTGATTTGGATGACTTATGAAACATTTATACACAAATTATTCACTTGTTGCTCTTAATTTATAACACAGTTTTCTCAAGGCGCCTCACTTTAATACAGCCTGTCAATCACTGCTATCTATAATAAGGAGGCATGGAGGCTCGTATTTTTTTTTCACCCATACAATTGAAAAATATAACCTCTGGCTATTTGCTAAAGAATTGTTTTGTGTCTTTCCACTTGGCACGGGGTGATCGAAGCAATTTTTGTGGTTGGAAACACATTGATAGTGCTCAGTAAATGTAAATCTCATAACCGTGTTAGTCACCAGGTTTGGAAAGGAAACAAGAGATTTATATGGGGCTACAGTTATAATTAAAGGAACAAATAGCCCTTTTTACAGAATTTCAATATAGGCTTTCCTCCCTCACTTATAACGTGTACTAGCTATCGCTAAGATTACTCTGTCTTGGGTATTCGTGGTACTTTATAATAAAGATAACTTTGTGAAAGAAAATAAAGCTTTCACTTTCTGCTGAGCACCTGTCTCGTCTTGAATTTTCAGGAGCAGCCGGTGAGAAGTCAAAGGTGTCCTTTCTTCCCAGACCCATGGGGAAAGATTTGTCATTTGATAACCGCAGTCTACTTTTCTGCTTCTTCTAGGCGTTTGTCATGGTCGCATCAAGCAGCTCCTTTAAAGAGTGATCTGTACCTCTTCCCTATATCTAAGGGTGACCTGCAAAGGCTTATTTTATCAACAAACTGCACATTCTGCTATTTTGATGAAACCAGTAATTCAGTGAAATGTGCAGACGTAATCATACCATTCTGTAGAAACATTAAATTTTTAAAGATCTTAGACAGGAAAAAGAAAATAGGTGGCTTTGGCAGAGAACCTAAAGCATGTGGAAATTGAGATGATAAAGGAAAACCAGTTATCACTTCAGTGACCAAAGTGTTTCACATATGCTGGCTGAGTGTCATACGGAACTAGGCATCTTATGATTCTACCGGCTATGTCCCAAATATTTGCAATGGCTCCCGAAGGTTTCTGTGCAAACAGTAGATTATTGTATTGTACTGGAACTAATCTCTTCCAAACTATCAATGCTTTATTCAGATCTCTGCTATGATACTTGTAGGTTATTTTACGGTTATTTGTGTACGTGTCTTATCACCACTATTATAGACTTAAGATAAGGAACTTGCTCATGGCTTAGTATACCTTCAGTGACTTGTTTACTCTACATGATCAATATACGTTTGTTGATGGATGGGTGACTAGTTTTGTGGATCCAATTTTGAATCAAGGACAGATACATGTAGGTTGTTTTATATATATATATATATATATTAACATCTTTACTAGACTGTAATTGCTTTACAATGGTGTGTTAGTTTCTGCTTTATAACAAAGTGAATCAGTTATACATACACACATGTTCCCATATCTCTTCCCTCTTGCGTCTCCCTCCCTCCCACCCTCCCTTAGGTGGTCACAAAGCACCGAGCTGATCTCCCTGTGCTATGCGGCTGCTTCCCACTAGCTATCTATTTTACATTTGGTAATGTATATAAGTCCATACCACACTCTCACTTCGTCCCAGCTTACCCTTCCCCCTCCCGGTGTCCTCAAGTCCATTCTCTACATCTGCGTCTTAATTCCTGTCCTGGCCCTAGGTTCTTCAGAACCATTTTTGATTTTTTTTTAGATTCCATATATATGTGTTAGCATATGGTATTTATTCTTTCTGACATACTTCAATCTGTATGACAGTCTCTAGGTCCATCCACCTCACTACAAATAACTCAATTTTGTTTCCTTTTATGGCTGAGTAATAGTCCATAGTATATATGTGCCACATCTTCTTTATCCACTCATCTGTCGATGGACACTTAGGTTGCTTCCATGTCCTGGCTATTGTAAATAGAGCTGCATTGAACATTGTGGTACATGACTCTTTTTGAATTATGGTTTTCTCAGGGTATATGCCCAGTAGTGGGATTGCTGGGTCGTATGGTAGTTCTATTTTTAGTATTTTGAGGAACCTCCATAATGTTCTCCATAGTGGCCGTATCAATTTACATTCCCACTAACAGTGCACAAGGGTTCCCTTTTCTCCATACCCTGTCCAGCATTTATTGTTTGTAGACTTTTTGACGATGGCCATTCTGACCGATGTGAAGTGATACCTCATTTTAGTTTTTTTTAATCCTTTTTTTTTTTTTTTTTTTTTTTTTGCGGTAGGCAGGCCTCTCACTGTTTTGGCCTCTCCCAATGTGGAGCACAGGCTCCGGATGCGCAGGCTCAGTGGCCATGGCTCACGGGCCCAGCCGCTCTGCGGCATGTGGGATCTTCCCAGACCGGGACACAAACCCATGTCCCCTGCATCGGCAGGCGGACTCTCAACCACTGAGCCACCAGGGAAGCACCTCATGGTAGTTTTGATTTGTATTTCTCTAATGATTAGGGATGTTGAGCATCCTTTCATGTGTTTGTTGGCAATCTGTATATCTTCTTTGCAGAAATGTCTATTTAGGTCTTCTGCCCATTTTTGGATTGGGTTGTTTGTTTTTTTGATATTGAGCTGC
>NC_041226.1:65476382-65479005 GCF_002837175.3 Physeter macrocephalus
TTCTAATTTCATTCTTTTACATGTAGCTGTCCAGTTTTCCCAGCACCACTTATTGAAGAGGTTGCCTTTTCTCAACTGTATATTCTTACCTCCTTTATCAAAAATAAGGTGACCATATGTGCATGGGTTTATCTCTGGACTTTCTATCCTGTTCCATTAATCTATATTTCTGTTTTTGTGCCAGTACCTTACTGTCTTCATTACTGCAGCTTTGTAGTATAGTCTGAAGTCCAGAAGCCTAATTCCTCCAGCTCTGTTTTTCTTTCTCAAGATTGCTTTGGCTATTCGGGGTCTCGTGTGTCCATAGAAATTGTGAAATTTTTTTGTTCTAGTTCTGTGAAAAATGCCATTGGTAGTTTGATAGGGATTGCACTGAATCTGTAGATTGCTTTGGGTAGTATAGTCATTTTCACAATGTTGATTCTTCCAATCCAAGAACATGGTATATCTCTCCATCTGTATCATCTTTCATTTCTTTCATCAGTGTCTTATAGTTTTCTGAATACAAGTCTTTTGTCTCCTTAGGTAGGTTTATTCCTAGATATTTTATTCTTTTTGTTGCAATGGTAAATGGGAGTGTTTTCTTAATTTCTGTAGGAAATGGTTTCAGTTTTTCACCATTGAGAATGATGTTGGCTGTGGGTTTGTCATATATGGCCTTTATTATGTTGAAGAACGTTCCCTCTATGCCTACTGTGTCGAGGGATTTTATCATAAATGGGTGTTGAATTTTGTCGAAAGCTTTTTCTGCATCTATTGAGATGATCATATGGTTTTTCTTCTTCAGTTTGTTAATATGGTGTATCACATTGATTGATTTGCATATATGGAAGAGTCCTTTATTTCCTGGGATACACCCCACTTGATCATAGTGTATGATGCTTTTAATGTGGTGTTGGATTCTGTTTACTAGTATTTTGCTGAGGATTTTTGCATCTTTGTTCATCAGTGATATTCCCCTATAGTTTTCTTTCCTTATGACATCTTTGGTTTTGGTATCAGGGTGATGGTGGCTTCGTAGAATGCGTTTGGGAGTGTTCTTCCCTCTGCTATATTTTGGAAGAGTTTGAGAAGGATAGGTGTTAGCTCATCTCTAAATGTTTGATAGAATTCACCTGTGAAGCCATCTGGTCCTGGGCTTTTGTTTATTGGAAGATTTTTAATCACAGTCTCAATTTCAGTGCTTGTGATTGGTCTGTTTATATTTGCTATTTCTTCCTGGTTCAGTCATATTGTGCTTTTCTAAGAATTTGTCCATTTCTTCCAGGTTGTCCATTTTATTGGCATATAGTTGCTTGTAGTAATCTCTCATGATCCATTGTATTTCTGCAGTGTCAGTTGTTACTTCTTTTTCATTCCTAATTCTACTGATTTGACTCTTCTCCCTTTTTTTCTTGATGAGTCTGGCTAATGGTTTATCAATTTTTTTTTTCTCAAAGACTTTTAGCTTTTCTCAAAGCATTTCTCAAAGCTTTTATCTTTATTGATCTTTGCTATCGTTTCCTTCATTTCTTTTTCATTTATTTCTGATCTGATCTTGATTTCTTTCCTTCTGCTAAGTTTGGGGGTTTTTTGTTCTTCTTTCTCTAATTGCTTGAGGTGTAAGGTTAGGTTGTTTATTTGAGATGTTTCTTGTTTCTTGAGGTAGGTATTTCTGTAAACTTCCCTCTTAGAATTGCTTTTGCTGCATCCCATAGGTTTTGGGTCATTGTGTTTTTATTGTCTTTTGTTTCTAGGTATTATTTGATGTCCTCTTTGATTTCTTCAGTGATCTCTTGGTTATTAAGTAGTGTATTGTTTAGCCTCCATGGGTTTGTATTTTTTACAAATTTTTTTCCTGTAATTAATATCTAGTCTCATAGCATTGTGGTCGGAAAAGATACGTGATACGATTTCAGTTTTCTTAAATTTACCAAGGCTTGATTTGTGACCCAAGATATGATCTATCCTGGAGAACGTTCCATCAGCACTTGAGAAGAAGTTGTATTCTGTTGTTTTTGGATGGAATGTCCTATAAATATCCATTAAGTCCATCTTATTTAATGTGTCATTTAAAGCTTGTGTTTTGTTATTTATTTTCATTTTGGATATCTGTCCACTGGTGAGAGCGGGGTGTTAAACTCCCCTACTATGATTGTGTTACTGTTGATTTCCCCTTTTATGGCTGTTAGCATTTGCCTTATGTATTTCTATGTCTTCTGTTTGGAGCATTTAATCCATTTACATTGAAGGTAGTTATCGATATGTATGTTCCTATTACCATTTTCTTAATTGTTTTGGGTTTGTTATTGTGGTCTTTTCCTTCTCTTGTGTTTCTTGCCTAGAGAAGTTCCTTTAGCATTTGTTGTAAAGCTGGTTTGTTGGTGCTGAATTCTCTTAGCTTTTGCTTGTCTGTAAAGGTTTTTATTTCTCCATCAAATCTGAATGAGATCCTTGCTGGGTAGATAATCCTGGTTGTAGGTTTTTCCCTTTCATCACTTTAAATATGTCCTGCCACTCCCTTCTGGCTTGCAGTTTCTGCTGAAAGATCAGCTGTTAACCTTATGGGGATTTCTTTGTATGTTATTTGTTGTTTTTCACTTGCTGCTTTTAATATTTTTTCTTTGTATTTAATTTTTGATAG